>NC_056747.1:165241064-165541064 GCF_019279795.1 Protopterus annectens | reverse complement strand
CCATTCCCTCTGCCTCACCTCCAGAGGTTTGTTCTTTTGGTGAAACCTTGCATACTTTGAGAGCATTTCCGGTGGGAATGCCAGGACTATCCTCAGTCCAAAAAGAGACTCGGAGAATTTTTAGAGTGGTCTCAGCAGACGCCTCTAGCTATACCCCCTGTCCTGGATATTGTAGATAATGTCTTCATGGAATCCAGTCTTACTCCAGACACCTTACCACCGGCCCCTAGAAAACCTGACAGTTAATAGAGAGTGCCTGATTCTCTTAAATTTCTTTTTAAGAATCCTACTGTGGATCCAGAGACCATTTCCCAGGGACCTAAAGGCATTAAGGCTACTACAGCCAAAAACTGTACCCCTTCAGACGGGGATTCTAGAGCTTTAGACAGATGGGGTAAGAAATATACCTCTGCAACTCTTGCTATCAGAGCATTGAATTGCCAGTTTCACATGTTGAAGTACCAGCAACATATTATGGAATTAAACAAAAAATGGTGTTACTTCCAGATTGTGCAGAAAATAAAGATTTACAAGAGTTAATGCATTCTGCCAACCAAGTTAGTAAACATACTTTGCAGTGTGGTTTTGATGGCTTAGAAGCATCTTGCAGGCCTGCAGTTCCTGGGTCTGTACTGAGAAATCATGCTTGGCTGAAGGAACAGATCTTGCCAGATCATGTCAAAGCAATATTACTAGACGCTCCTCTAAATCAGGACTGTTTGTTTGGCACCAAAGCAGAAGTTGTTCTTAAAAAGATGGAGTAAAAAGCTACATCTATGCAAACTGTCAAAGATTTCTTACCGGTGCAACCACCTGGATTCAGTAGGCATTGGCCTTCAAAAAAGTGGTCCTTTCAAGCCCCTCCCAGACCATCTTAGTCCAAACCTAGGGGAAACGGACCACCAAGACTACAATCTCAGGGTATGCAGAGATCTAAACAATGAGTGCTCCCACCTCAAAAACAAGGAGTGGTAAGTCACCCCCTAATCGAAGAAATTCACAATGACTTTTCAATTATCCTTCCCAGCCATGCCCAATTACTTGCGCTCCTTGGAGAAAAACTTGCCCTTCATGCAAAAAAACGGATGTCCATTACTCGGGACCGATTGGTTCTAAACATTGTATCCCAGGGATACAGATTCTACTTCCATTCACTGCCAACCCCAAGTGGGTTTCCAGACCTTCCTCCAAACCAGTGGGCAGAGGCTCAAAAGCAAGTGCTTTCCCTTCTTAATATCAGGGCTATTCAACCAGTTCCAGTAGAACAAAGGGGGCAGGGTTTCTACTCCAGACTGTTCCTGGTGCCCAGAAAAGAGGGCTCTTGGCGCCCTAGTCTGGATCTGTCAATTCTCAACACCTTTCTGGTGGCCCCAAAATTCAAAATGCTTACTCTGCAACAGCTTTTCCCTATGCTAGCCAAGGATGCCTGGTTAGTCACCCTAGACTTAAAAGAAGCTTATCTACACATCCCCATAAGTGAGTCCTGCAGGAAATATATGCATTTCAGGGCAGGCTGTATGCACTATCAGTTCTCTGCACTTCCCTTTGGCTTATATACTGCGCCCAGAGTATTCACAGTGCCTGGCTCCAGTGATTGCATACTGCAGACAGAGAAATCTTCAAATTTTCCCATACTTGGACGATTGCCTGATTCAGGCAGTCAGTCAGGAATTGCTACTTCAGCACCTGGCATTTGTAAAAAGACTCCTAACTTCATTGAGGTACACCATCAGTGAAAAGAAATCACAACTGGTGCCCGATCAAAAAATTGTATTCCTGGGACCAAGCTTGAACACAACTTCCCAGATGGCATTCCTCACTCCAGAAAAGCAGGTCTGTTTGACAAACTACTTCAAACTAATGGCCCCCAAAACCCAGCTATCTGCAAGGAAAACACTGCAAGCCCTAGGGTTCATGTCCTCATGCATTCTGCTAATTCCATATGCAAGACTGCATATGAGCAAACTTCAGTGGTACTTAAAAAGTCTGGTGTCAACATTCTCAGGACCTGGAAACAGTAATTCCTATCATACTTTGTCTTAAGGGCAGAGTTCCTTTGGTGGGCAGAAGCATGCAACCACAAAAAGGGACTGCCTTTCACTCAACCCCTTGCTGCCCAAACCCTGACAACAGACGTATCAGACTATGCATGGGGGGCTCACATGGCAGGCAAATGTATTCAAGGCAAGTGGAGCCCAGGACAAATTCTCCTGCATATCAATCAAAAAGAGATGCTAGCTGTGCAGAATGCTCTGACAGCCTTCAAATACCTAGTCTTTCCAGGACAGCTGCTGATGAAGACAGACAACACCACAGTTATGTGGTACATAAACAAGCAGGGGGTAACCCATTCTTACCCAATCTGCAGGTTAATCATGGCCCTGTGGAACACAGCCTTGAGCAACCAAGTGCACCTACAAACTCAATTCCTTCAAGGCAAACACAATTCACTGGCAGACGACTTAAGCAGAAATCTACTGGACCCACAGGAGTGGAAATTGGAGCCCAACTCCTTCAGACTTCTAATACAGAGGTGGGGGACACCGGAGGTGGGCCTCTTTGCCTCCCCCGAGAACCACCAGTTGAGCAAATTCTGCACCAGGAACCCTCACAACAGGGCCTGAAAGGTGGATTCCCTGTCCTTCATATGGGAAAAACTCTCAATTTATGCCTTCCCCCCTCTGCCCCTCCTTTCAGAAGTACTACTCAAGATCAAACAGGACAGGCCAAGGGCAATCCTCATTGCCCCAGACTGGCCACGCCAGCCCTGGTACTCACTTCTATGCAGTCTGACAACAGTGCCACCCTAGCACCTACATCAGACACCTTCCCTGCCGTCTTAACAGGAGGGACAGATTTTCCATCCACAATTGCAGTCCCTAAACCTTGCAGCCTGACTTATCCCCTGAATACACCACCAGCAACCCTCTGCAAACAGGTGGTGGACGTCTTCCTTGAGGCCAGAAGGCCTAGTACTAGGCAATCCTATGCTGAAAAGTGGAAAAGATATTGTTCTTGGAATCAGTCTCAAGGAAAGGACACAGCAGTGCCCTCCTTACCTAAAATCCTTAATTACCTAGCAGAGCTGCTCCACAGAGACCTATCTTTCTCCTCCATTAAGATTCATGTCTCTGCCATTTCAGCTCATTATAATACTGAGCCACCTCTTTTTTTCTCACCCTCTCATCAAACAGTTCCTGAGAGGGGCTAACAGTTTAAGGCCCCAAAGGAGAGCTCCCACCCCTGCCTGAGACATTAACTTTGTACTGGAAAAGCTCATGGTTCCCCCGTTTGAACCCGCTGCTTCAGCAGAGTTAAAATTCCTCTTTTGGAAAGCAGCCTTGCTTCTAGCCATAACTTCAGCAAGAAGAATGAGTTACAGGCACTAATGTCTGTGGAACCCTTCATTATTTTCCATGCTGACAGGGTTTTCTTCAGGACGAACCCATTCTTTATGCTTAAGGTGGTGTCCGGTGTGGCTGTCAACCAATTCATCCATTTGCCAACCTTCTTTCCTAATCCTCAGAATAAAGGGCAAAGGATCTTGCACTCCTTGGACTTGCACAGACAGCTCAGGCTCTACCTTGACAGGACTAAAGCTTTCAGAAAATCTGACCAGCTACTAATCAGCTTTGCTACAGGGGCAGAGGGCAAGGCCATTTAAAAGCAAACCATCTTGAAATGGATAGCACACTGCATCCTGTTCTGCTACAAGCACCATAGAAAACGTACCCCACAGGGGATCAGAACACATTCCACTAGGGCTCCTTCCACCTCTACAGCATTTCTCAGGGGAGTCCCTACCAGGGACATCCTGGAAGCTGCAACCTGGAGTTCTACACACACCTTCACTAAGCATTACCACTTACCTATTTTTTCTAAATCCAGAGCTGGATTTGCTACAGCAGTCTTACAAGGCCTGCTAGTCAGCCCTAACAATTCTTGACTGCCTCCACTCATCTTGTGCTTCATGAAAAAACCTCTGTGATTTTTTGAACCACATTTTCCCACCCCTCTGGGTCTTAGGATAAGGCCTAGAGGGTAGGGAAAAACGGACTCCCACAGCAAACAGAGTTTTTCCCTCTTGCTCGCACCTAGTGAGAGTGTCCTTCACCTTGGTTCCGAATAAGGAGGAACCATCAAACGAGGTGTTGGTGAACATAGACTTGAAGGCCTTCGCAAAATTATAGAGGGGCATCCAGGAGTGTCTCCTAAGAGCAACTCCCGAACTCGCTGCCCTACCCGCTCTTTCGGCTGTGTAAGAGATCAGTCTCATGGAGGAGTTAGCAATAGAGTTGAGGGTAGACATCTGAGCGTTGACCTGACCCACCGCATCAGAAATGTTACCCTGCAGAGTATCTCCAAGTTCTTTCAGGAGATCTCTTTGGAGCCGTGTAAAATGTGATAAGTAATTCAGTGACCGCAGAGTAAAGGCCGCTGAAGAAAACATACGCTTCCCGTACCGGTCCATGGTCCTAGACTCCTTGTTAGGAGGATGGACAGTAGACGAAGTCTCAGCCAGTTCCTTCCTAGTGGCCGCTGCCATCACCATGGCATCTACAAGAACTCCCTTGGATAGAAACTCTGTCAGAGGGGGCAGACAATAACTTGTTGGGTCTCCTAGGGACTGGTTTTACAGAGTCAGGGGTTTGCCACACCCCTCGACAAATCGGATCCAAAAGTACGAAGGGTGGAGACACCCAGGAGGTGGAGGGCTGAGCTCCAAAGGCCTTCAGGAACACCGACTCCTCCTTGGATGGAGCTTTGGAGGGCCAGTCAACCCTCTGCTTTAAAATTTCTAGGATGTTAGAGAAAGAGACATCCTCGGAGGATGACTTGGGGGACCCCTCCGATTCCTCGAAGTCGGTGCCTGATGTGAAGGACTCATCTTGGGAGTCAATGTGCTTCCTCTTGCACGTTCTTTTTCTGGGTGGCTCCTCAGGCAAAAACACTGAGGGGCCCTCAAAAATATGGGGACCACTCATAGGGGGTATCCTGAGGCCTTGGGTCTCCGCTGTCGAAAGATAGAGGGCGATCAGAGACCCGCACCGGAGCTGGAGGGAACAGTGTGTCAGTGCCGAATGATGCCACTGAGGATCTGGCCAGCATGCTCCACATGGCCTCAAAAGCTGGTCCCCCCCGGCTCCAAAGATCGACCAGCTGTGGGAAGACCTCTGAGCAGAAGGGACAAGGTCCGAAGCCGAAGCAGGGGTCAGGCTTCCCCACGTCGAAGCACCGAGAGGGAGGCTAAGGGCTGAAAAGTGACCCAAGGCCTCCCCCTCGGGTCCGACCAAGGAACCATGAGTCCTGGACCCCGTGGACAGAGCTGACGGGGTCGGAGCTGAAGCCGGAGCCGATAAGCCAGGATGGGCCATCAGAGCCGACCTAGGGACATCAGATGGTGCCGACCACTCCGGTTCCGAAAGTATCGACGCTGGCTGGGTGACAGGCTCCGGAGCCGACTGGGCTGGAGCCGAAAACAATTTTGCCAGTACCGGTGACTGGAGCAGTCTCTGTACCACTATCTACATCCACATCTGAAAAACAGTCCTGGAGGACCTAGAAGATAAGGAAGGAGATCTAGACCTCCTCTCGAAGGAGACCTACGAGGAGGAGAGACCGGCCTAAAAATTGGAGACCGGCTCCGAAATAGCACCTCCACAATCGGCTCCGAGGGACTTGGAGCCGAAGCAGATTCAGTCAATATACTAACTTCCTGTGGCTCCAAGGACAGTGGAGTCGAGGATGCCACAGTAGATTTCACTACTTTCTCCGGAGACTCCGAGGATACAGATGGAGCCGGAGAATGCTTTTTAGCCTTGGAAGTTTTACTCTTAGAGGGAGAGGACTTGAAGCTAGAAGCCCTTCCCAAATCCTCCTCGAAGGAGGCTTTCAAAAGTCCTTTCAAAATTAGTTTGTTCTTCCTCTCCTGAAGAACACGCGGGCTAAATGCAAGGCAAAAAGTACAAGATTCCTGGAGGTGAATAGCCCCCAGACAATAAACACAGAGTGTCCATCAATGATTGACATCTTGTACCCACATTTAATACATTTCTTAAAGCCCGAGGGCTTATGCTCTTTCGTATCCTTAGACATAGTGAAGGAAAAAAACACCAACCGTTAATAACGATCAACCGTTAATATAGAGGCCACAAGCGTGGGAACAAAGAATCCAACAGACAATTACAAAAGACCTCTAACTTAAGCGGTCAACAGGAACACAAGGAAAGGACTAGGTCCTCTAAACGGTCCTAGCCCGAGGGATAGGTACCTAACACTAACAAGCAACACAGAAGAAGGGGCGGACTAGGTCCTCTAACTGAAACGGGCCTAGCCCGTAGGGGAAACAGCGGGACACCACAAAAGACAATATTACTTGAAAAAAATTAAACCAGATTATTAAACCAGTACACACACACAGCTATGAAAATAGCTTTTTTTTTGAAGCAAGAAACTGTCAATAAAGACAAAAGTTATACTTGGCCACAGCCAAGAGCGGGACCTCGTCTGAGCTATATGAGCAGCAAACGAGATCTGGGGAAAGTAAGCAGTGCAGCATGGGATACCTTCTTAGCCCAGCCAATTGAAAGACTTCGAGCTAGAGTATGGCCAAGTCGGAGCCGAGGTTCGGCTCCGAACCCACGGGTAAGAATGTGAGGCGAGATGGACTACATACATCGAACGTTATGGTGAGTACATAACTTCTTGTTATATATTTTTGTGCAGATTGTTTTAAGCTTAATTTGTGATTAAAAACAAGATCCAGTCGTATTTAGCTAACTTAATTTAATCAGCCCTGATACAAGCGAGACGCATTCGCTTGACCATAACCTCAGAGACTGGGGTAAATAAAATAAAACTAACTGAATTACTCATTTTAATGAGCCCTATTTTAATATTTGTTTATTAATGTTCAGTCGTAATCGAAGATAAGCAAATGTTATTCCCATTCAGTATAGCCGTAAATTGATATGCCACACCACTTCCAATGTTTGTGTCTTTTGGCTTTTCCCGGTTACGGGTCGCCACAGCGGAACTCCGGTCCGCTACTGATTGGCAGTAGATTTTTACGTACTGGCTTGCCGGGCCTAACGCACAACCTTCAATGAAGGAATGCCCATTCACGCATGTTGCTACACAGAAGACGCTCTAACTGAGAATCGAACGGGCAATGTCTAACTGTGAGGTGACAACGCTACCGCAGCACCACCACTGCGTGGACGCCACAACACTTCCAGTACAAAAGCATAAATTCTTACCCCTACCAACAGTCTTAGCGTTTCAGCCCATCCTAATTCAGACACATTCGTTTTAACCACAGAGTTTAGTGATTGGTTGTGTCCCATACTCGCCACCTATCACGGACATTTCCAATTTAAGCATATTACTGTCCAAGCTGGAACATGTGGGCAAATTAAATTATATTTCAAATTGTTAAAGCTATGAGCCATACATAGGTCTATTTAGAAGTATATATTCAAGCGTACTAGCTGTTTTGTTTATTTACTGACCACTGTGATTTAGGCATGGCATACATTAATTCATTTCACACGCCAAACTAAATGTACCACTCCCCCCAGCTCTTAAGTTTCAAGCAAAATCTTTAGCCTTTAGCCACCTGTTACACGCTCTTACTAATAACATAAATACATTGAAGCTTTAAGTTTGAATAAAGATTTTCCAAATTGGCTCCAAGGAACCCATACCCTCTTCCCAGCTGTTCACCCAGCATGTCTACGTTTAATATTATTTTGCTTTAATTGGTATTAGCCCGTTTCAGTCTATATTTCCAAGCCAACTGACCCTTATTCACCTATAACCAAGTCCCCTTCGTAAATCATGTCCTGATTATTTTTTGGAAGACGCATTTAACTTCATTTGGGTTAGATTTCCACTCCATATGGCCATAGACCCTTAAGCCACGCTACACTACACACACACACACAGCAGCATTAAATAACTAGTGTATAAAAGCAAATGATATATATTGTAATACAGGCTGTTTTAAAGCTTAAATAGGAGTTTCAGTAATTAAACACAAGTTCTAGCAGCACTAAGCTTAGATTCGTAGCCCTGTTTCAAGCTAGACACATTCTTCCAACCATAACCTCGGCGAATGGTGGATTCCCACACTCACCACCAATCACAGACAGTGATGCCTATCACCTTCCAAGCCCGAACCCATTAGCCAGTTAGAATGGAATCTCGTAAAGCAGCTTTAATTAACATGTCATTAATTTTAAGTATAAATTCAAGAGACCTTACCAATCTGTGTAATACTGAATGTGCCACCTACCAATGTACTAAGCATTAATAAAGAATCTTAAAGGAATACTGACATTGTTCTACTGATTTATTTTATCTTGAGATGGACTACTGTGGAACTGCAACCTTTATACTGATTTATACTGACTTTTATAGATATTGAACTCCATTATACTAAATTTGGTGCTTTTCTGAGATGCAGTTTATTCTCGCACGAAATCAAACTGAATTACTTTTTTAGCCTTATTAATTTAATGTTAAAAATAGTCAGCAATTGTTTGAAGTGTGGGAAGCAAATCTTGCATAAAGATTTTCACTTGCTTTTTGTTTGTTTGTTTGTTGTGCTTGGAGCCTCACTATGATTTCTCCAGTTTTCCTGACTCCTGACTGTGCTAAATTCAAAGCAAACCCCTCAAATTAAAGGTCAAGATGTAAACTACCCATATGGAGTCTTCAGTGTCAGTTCCCTCAGTGGCTTCATAACCCACAGCTACTTCTGGGTCTTCACAAACACCTGCTTCTGCTAGTGTCAGTCCAAAGAAACAAAGAAAAAAAAAATCAGACTCTGGCGTTTCTGAGAAAGCTCTGACTCAAGTTCCTAAGTCGACCAATGACTCCGGTAAGGCATCTTTGTAGTCCCCTGGTCCAGCAACTCCTAGGCCCAAGCTGACTGGTGCAACCTTTCAGGAGGCTACTATGGTTTTCAGCCCACCTATTGCTGTTACCGCAACAGAACATTGGTTGGGTCTGAGGGCACTCAGCAGGCCTTCTTTCCTGATCTGATCAGCTACCAAAACCTTCACCAAAGTCACATTCAGACAACTGCAGCATCTGGTCATCCCTTCTAAATAGATACCTAAACTGCAGTGAATTATTTCTTTTTCTTTGCCTCTGTCCTCAGCAACATAACTAAGGCCAAAGCCCAAGACCTCCTAATAGTAGTAGTACTGCTCTTGAAGCCTCCCCATCTAAATGATGCAGGAAGGTGGCCTTTCAGGAGGATTTAGATTTCTCAAGCTCAGAAGATGAGGAGTTTTTCCTATACTGGGCACCATCCATTACAAACTTACCTAGATTCAGACTCTGATGACACCCTCTCTTCTGCCTCCCCCACTGTGTTCTTTATTGGGGACACCCTTTATAGAATGGAGGAGGCTTTCTGTTGGGAAAGCAAACTGTTCTCACAAGCTCATACCCATTACAGGAAACTGCAGAGTTTGCCTTCTGTCAGCCCACTGGTTATTCCTATTGTACAAGTAGTACTGGGTGATGACTTTGAAGACATTTCTTTACATCCTGAATCTTTACCACTTACTCCTAGGAAACAAGACAAGTTTTAAGGAGTGCCTGACTCTCACAAGCATCTCTACAAAAATCCCAAGGCTAAATTCACAAAAGGTGTACATAAGGGGCCAAGTAAACATCCTCTACCTAATGATAGTGAAAGTAGACCATTAGACAGATTTAGGAAAAAAATATTATCTCTGTCACTCTTTGAATGAGAGCATTGACGTGCCAATTACACATGCTAAAGTACCTAGAATCTCTGCAGGACAAATGGACTCTATTGTGGTTAGAACCTTATGAAAGGAATTGTGGAGACTGCAAGAGAAGATTTACAAGTCTTCAAACACTTCCAAAAGTGGAGTTATGAGTTATGATGCCTTGCATGCATCGTACAGATCAGCTGCTGCAGGGTCTGTTATCTGCAAATATACATAACTCAAGACCCATCTCCTGTAGGATCAGGTCAAGGCTGGACTATTGGATGTGCCATTAGACAAAAAAATTCCTTTTGGGATCTCCAGCTGAACAGGTTTTTGAGAAGCTGGATAAGAAAGGAAAGCAAGTAACTGTGGTGTTGGACACACAACTTCTTCACGGTACAGTAGGAACTACCCCTAATAACTTTGGCGTTTTTCCCTATACAAAACAAGAGGAGAACTCCCCATGGCAAGAGAGAGACAGACAGTCCAGGAGATGGCAGCCAGAACAATCGCACAGAATGCTTCACCAAGGATCCATTCAGCTTGTCCCTTGATGTCAGGAGGGAAAAGTCTTCTCCTCAAGGAGCTTTCTAGTTCCAAGAAAGAACATTTGGAGGCCTATTTTTCAAACTTTCAGAACTAATTAAGTTTCTCACTAACCCAAAATTCAAAATGCTTACTTTACAAAAATTACTTCTCATGATCTTACAAGATGTCTTCATGGTCACTAAAGGACATTTACCTCCACGCCCCCATAGTAGACAGTCACAGAAGATACCTAAGATTTGTAGCAGCAGCCTCTGACTTCCAGTTCTGTGCTTTACCATTTGGGCTGTCCACTGCTCCCAAAGTCTTAAAAAAAAAAAGTTAGCTCCTCTGATAGGACATTGCAGAATTCTAGGAGGTCATGTTAACCCCTATTTAGACAAGTAGCTTGTTCAGGGAAAATGCACAGCAGAGACCCTAGACACCTTGCAGATCACTGTAGACTGCTTTCAGAAGGTAGGTCTCACCTTAAGTTTTTGGAAGTCACAAACTCTTCCTCAACCAAGGATCCTCCTTTATGGGATCCATCATAGACTTGGCCCAACAGAAAGCTTTCGCAGGACAAGATATCTTTACTAGAAAGCTACATGGCCAACCTGTTAACAACACTCACACATCAGCAAGAGAATATTTGAGGATTCTGTGTTATGTGACATCCTGTATTCTCATGATTCCACTTGCAAAGTTACACATGAGAAAACACTGTGACTCCTTAAAAAAAAATGCTTGAAAACTGCATTCTCAGCACCTGGATACCTTCTGTGCCTTTTTTAAGGAGCTGCTGTAATGTAAAACCACCTTACTGCAAAACCCAGGGTCGCATTTCTCTTTACCAGAAGCAGACAGGACCAGCACCACAGACTGTTCAGTCACAGCTTGGGCGGCCAACTTATTTTCTGTGAAAGTGCAGGGCATCTGGATACCACAGCAGAGAAAACTGCTTATAAAGCAGAAGGAGCTTCTAGCAGTTTACCTAGCCATAAAGGTCTGTCAGCAGAATTTAATCCCAGGGGCTTGCAGATTTGGACGCAGAACAGCACAGAGATGTAGTACATAAACAAGTAAGGAGGTACCCTGTCCTACCATTTGTCCAGTCTCACAAGGAAAATTTGGATGCTGGCTCAAGAACTAAGACAGACTCTCATAGCATCTTGCTTTATAGGTCATAACTGTAGCCTGGTAGTTCTCTAAACAGGGATCTTCTAAACTGGGATCTTCTAAAGCTGGACAGACCCAGCATGATCCCAGTGGCCCCCTTCTGTCCAAAGCAGTACTGGTTCTCCCCTCTCTTGACCCTCGGTGAGGGTAGATTCCACAACCTACTACAGGAAATAAATGATTTCCGTCAAACCAAGGTATTTGAATTCCAGCCACACCTAGCCACACACACATTAACTGCCTGGAGGATTGGGTTCTGGCACCAAGAAATGTTACTTATCCCAAGGACATGTTTTACATTTTAAAGGAGACAAAAAACCCAGTATTAGAAAGTCATACCTTGCAAAATTGAAGAGATTTTCCATCTTACATCAAGAATACAAACTTTTATTAGACATCAGTTCAGTCTTGAGTACCTTATAGGCATGTTTAATACTGGAGTAGGAAAGCTACTATCTAAAGTACATGCATCTGCCTTCTTAGCATGTCTGCACCATTCTCCACATATGTTTTCACACACACTCATGAAACTTTTCTTGAAAGGAGTCATTCACATGGGACCACCAGAAAGAATCCTTTTCCTGCGTGGGATCTAAATTATGTGCCAGATAAAACCATATTTACCCCCTTTGAACTAGCTGCCTAAGCCTCTCAAAAGATGACCACTTGGAAGACCATTTTCCTTACAGTGGCCACCTCAACAAGGAGGGTCTCAGAGCTTCAAGCTCTCATGTGTTAAGGGCTTTTCACCGACTTTCATAGGGATAGGATAACCCTTAGAACAAAAACATCTTTTATGCCTAAGGTCATGTCGGAACTCACCATAAACCAGACTATCCTCCTACCAGTTTTCTTCCCAAATCCGCAGAACAAATCTTTCATTCCCTGGATGTGCACAGGCAAATCAGGTAATGTCTAGACAGGACAAAAAAAATCCTTCTAGAGCAGAGCAGTTGCTGGTGGCTTTCATAGTGGGTAAAGAAGGTGGAGCAGTTGCTGGTGGCTTTCATAGTGGTTAAAGAGGGCAGACCTTTCTCCAAACAAACTATTTCCAAATGGATAGCCACCTGTATTAAGTTCTGTTACTCCCCCTATGGAAAAACTCTACCTGGTCATATAAAGCCCACTACACAAAGCAGGGCACAATTGCCAATGCTTTCATCAGAGGAATCCCTACCCAGGCCATCCTAGTGGTAGCCATATGGAACTCCATGCACACTTTTACAAAACACTTGCTACTGCCATCCTGCAAAGCCATATTCCTAGGGATATACAGATGACCTAGCACCCAACTCTTGGCACTTGGAGTCCTCCACAAAATCATTAAGCAAGTATCAGCTATGAAGAATATAGGTATAGTACAATTGTGTTCCACTTTCCATAATTGTAGATATTCAGGTAGATCAGTGTTGCAGTACATACTCCCACGATCTGATCACTCTTATCTGCTGAGCACTGTTCTCCCCCTTGTTTGGTGCAAGGAGTAGAGGAGTTCTTTGCAAGATAGTCCTCTTATCTCCATCATTCCGTCTCTGCCTCCTTTGATCTTCCTCTTTCGCATTCATTTTCAGACAGCTGAGGTGGTTGTGCTGTCTTCAAGCATCAGACTTCTTAGACCTGCATTTGGGGTCGACAGAGGCCCTTTTACCCTGATGTCAAGACATCTGTCTTTGGACATCCATACCTATGGATATGTAAAGACTCTGGAAATTGGGATGGTCACATGCTTCTGCATGCCAGGAAAACCCAAGAATCAGCACTGCAACATTGATCTAATACACAGTTGTACTTCCCTGAGTTACCGCTTTGTCTTCCATCACACCTCAGGTATTTGCTATCAACCTAATGTAAAATCTGACACTTGTTTGTGATATAAAAATACATATGCAAACACTTCCAAGCAAAATTCTTAAACCTTCCGGACTTTATCATGTACTTGAGAGCCATACATGTGTCCTTCCATTGGTCCTTTGTAAATTGCATCTTTTCGCAGTCTCTCCTAAAATTCTCTGATTCATTTAGTTTTCATGCATTATCTTGTATACCCTCCTAATTATCTCCTTTTAAACAGCTATCTTGTTCTAAACTACTAAAAATGCTACCAGAGCTGGTCTTTTAATTAGCAGTCCCTTCAGACTTTGTCTTTGCATGTACTGTATCAAGGGAAGGGAAAGGAAGGGAGTCTAACCTGCAGACCAAACTTCTGCTTGGCCTTATCCCATACTATTACCTTTCCTTGTTTAGTTATTTGTTTCCAGCACCTTGGTTCCTTAGCCTATCTGAATTAGACTTTTTTTTATTAAAAGCATAGCAAACTTCTCCCATCCATACCAAAAGCTAATTGAGGCAGGCCAGTAGCTGTCTCTTAAGCCTTGTCTGTGGATGATGATGTGTAATGGCTGTGAGGTTTTGTGAATACTTTCACAAGACACTGCAAGCTGGATGTCTGTTTTCTTTCATGAATTGTCAAGATGGGTGTGTTCCCATAAAGCATCACTCATGAGAACAAGTTAAACTCGATCCTAATGGTTAATGAGGCTAGACCTCTTCACATTATGTACAGAACTTCTGTACTTACCATAATGTTAGATCTGGTTGAGTAGGTACATTTCTTTTTAACCCTGGAAGTACCTTAGACAAGCTGTCAAAGTAGATGGCTTTCTGGAGGAGTCATCTTCATGTTTTTCTCATTCTTAATGAGAAGTTTAATGCCTGCCATCTGCATCTTGGTGGTCCCAACACTAATCAGAGGGACTATGACTTGGCATAAAATTTTACCTTCCTGATATCTGGAAAACACATAGCAAGATAAGCTGGAGTTATTTTGGACAGTTTACTTTTTTTCTAACTCTTTGAAGGCTCACACTACCATTCTGTATTATCTGGTTCAGGAGCAAATGGGTACCCCTCTGGTCCACCCCATCTTCTCTAGGGAGGTACCAGTCTCGGTGCCATTGTTGGTTTTGAGAGCAGATGTGTGCAGTGGTGGATGTCTGAATTTTGTGGCACCTTTACAGGTACATTATGGATTATCCCTGACATTGGGTATTTATCTTGTGATAGGTGTAGTGATTTCTTTCTCCGGTTGTGTAGAGGAGTGTCCCTGTTTTTTCCTTTGACTTGGCCTAATTTAAGACTCTGGTCTGATTCAGAGCTAGTCCTTGGATAACCATTCCCCTGCCGGGAATTAATGGGGCTACCTTTGAACAAGGGGGGGTGGAAGATGTCCTTCTATTCATATGCTGCAGTATTCATAACATGAGGGAGTCTGCCTCCAGCTGACTTGTACAGCCGCCTAGTATACCAAACTCTAAATGATACTGTAAGGTACTTGCGACAGTTGCTCTAGTTTGCTCCAAAATTTAAAAAAAGTCTTTTTATAAAGCAAATGCACATACCAAAGAGGTAAAAGTTTAAAAGCTATTTTAGAGGGTAATAAAGATGGTCCTAGGTACAAAGAAGGTAAAGTTGGGACTTTTAAATGTGGATGATGCTCTCAGTGTCCATATATACACACAAGGGACACTATCCTAGTCAGTAGTAGGGATAGATTGATTAGCAGTAGACATTATGCAAATTGCGACACCAGTGGAATAGTGTACATAGTGCTTTGTGATCACCGTGAGGCGTTCTATGTAGGTAAATCAGAAAGAAAGCTGAGAAATAGAATTTGAGCACAACTACGAGATTAGGACTAAATGCACTAGTAATGCACTTTACAGACACAAGCAAAGTTGTCAGGAAGGAAAATTTAGTTTCTTTGTATTGGAAGTGGTACAAAAAGATATAAGAGGAGGTCCATGGGAGACTTTTATTGAATATAAAGAATTACTTTGACAACTATCATTGGAAGCAACTAGATTTCCAGGATTGAATGATGCAGTATCACTGGCCCCGGTTTTAAAGTTAAGGGCTGCAAAGCTATAATGTTTTTGCACAAAAGAAAAATAAACAAAAAGGTACCAAAATAAAAACCGTTTTGGCTAAAACGAATAAATAGAATTGATGGTATTGTATTGTATTTGTATTATTTTTATGAGCATTGTTTTAAGAAGTAATTATAGCTACATTTTGGATGACTTGCTTTGTATTTATATGTATAATTTATTTTTAAACACAAGATGGTGCTATTAGGTCAGAGTTTTAAGTCTAAATAAAGTGTTTTAGAATGTATTCATTAAAAAACGTATATATTTATATATTAGATGTAGAAAATGTTTTATGTATTTTTATATAGTTTTAGAACATATATTAGAAGTGACAAGTTTTTAGGAAGTTTTTTTGGAAAGTTTTATGTAAAGGGACAATTATTAGGCTTATGTAATTGCAGTAAACAATTTGCCAATAGGATTATAGTATTAATGAAGGAAAGGATATATAGGTTAAGAATTGTAATAGGTATGCATTTTCAATTCTTCTACAAGATGAAAATGCATTTGTGGTGTTGATAGCATTAATTGTTTTATTCCTACAAGGAGAATACTGTGGTGTTTTCTAATAAACTTCAATTGTGTGGACAGAGCAGAGTCATGGTCTGTTAACTATTGCTCTATTATTCTTTTGGTGGACTTTTTTAGAACAATTTGTTCCCGTTTCACTTTGGTATTGGAAACAGATAACCCAAAATTCTTGCGTCCTTTTTATCATCAGTCAAGGCTATTTCATGGTATGGAAAAGCCCTCCTTCCTTCAGGAGCATCTGACAACCTCCACAAGACCAGTTGGAATTCTTCCCACTAGTCCTATCCTCTCTTCTTTCTCAGGGCACTGTCCAGCAGGTACCGACCTCTCTCAAGGGAGAAAAGGATTTTACTCCAGGATGTTTCTGGTCCCAAGAAAAGATGGCTCTTGGAGACCCATTGTGGACCTATCCCGTTTAAACACCTTTCTGAGAATCCCCATCTTCCACATGTGGACTCTACCTACTCTTCTCCCTCTTATCCTTCCCCAGGCCTTCGTGGTATCATTGGATATAAAAGATGCTCATCTTCTGATCCCCATTCATCATTGCTTCAGGAGATTTATTCACTTTTCTGTTGCTTCCTCTCATTTTCAGTTCTGTGCTGTGCCCTTTGGTCTAGCTATGGCACTGAGGGAATTCAGAAAATGTTTAGCCCCTGCCATAGCCCACTGCAGGCTACAGGGCATACAGGTAATTTCACATTTAGATGACCTGTTTATCCAGGCTTCATCTGCAGAAACAATTCTGGACAGTCTTTCCTGCACAGTGTCCCATCCTTAAAGCGCTAGGGTATACTATCAACCTTCAAAAGTCTTCCCTGATCCCTTCCCAAGATCGTGTCTTCCTGGGGTGCAGGATTCTAACATGCGGAATGATAGCTTGTTTACCCTCAGAAAAGATAGTGTCCCTTACGCCTTATTTCCGGGACCTACTATCTCTTCAGTCTCCGACCACCAGGGAGCTCCTGCGCCTCCTGGGATTTATGGGCTCAAAATTATGCCAGTGCTTGCTTTTGCCAGACTGGGTATGAGGAAATTTCAGTGGTTCTTGAGAACAGTTTGGAAGCAACACTCTGACCCTCTGGAATTTGTTGTTGATCTTCGTGTTTAACTGTTGCAGTCATCAGACTTGGGTTATCCGCCTGCAAGTAGCCCTCAGTCGGCCCGAATACCAGAATCTTGGGATTTCTGCATTGGATGCTGTCACCTATTCAATTACGTCAGGTTGTCAGGGGTATAAGCATGCTGCCGATGACATTACATCAGTCTTTCTTGCCATGGAGGAGCCCGAAGCAGAAGCAGTTCGCAAGTGCTGGTCGGACACTACCTGAAATGTTTGTTTTTCGAGTTTCAAGCCTGAAGTCTTCTTAAGCTAAGTAGCCCGTTGGGGATCTTTTTTTCTTGCTCTAACCGATGTCAGAAAAAGTTAACAATTGTCTTGCCTGTGGAAAGCAAATATCTCACAGAGATTTTCATTCTTACTGCAGCACCTGTTTAGGGCCAGACCACAACTTCCCTCGCTGTCGGTTTTGTGCCTTGTTTAATGCCCAAACCATTCGTCTGGCTATCTTTGTCGCTAAATTCTTTCACTCTCGTTCTCTGTATTCCGAAATGGCTTTGATAAGCCGTCCGACTACTGATCTTCCGAAAAAACATAAGGATAAAGACAGAGACAGACCGCATAGGTTCAAAACTGCCGACGGCGCTTCTGTTAAGATTGTTGCCAGTCCGCCGGTACTCAGTGTGTCGCCGTTGCAGCCCCTGATACCTGCTTCTAAAGATTCACAGGCCTCTGCTGAGACCCATTCGGAGTCCGGTGTGCTGTGAAATACTACTTCGACTATGGAACCTGCAGATGTCTGTACCTTGGATGGGTCCAGAGCCGCTGTGCAGGCACCAGCTTCTGAAAGTGTATTCCGACTTACTGTTGTTCGTATTAAACCGACAACTTCGTTTTTAGATAAAACTACAGAGTTTCTCGGGCCCAGAGTTTGCACTACACCTAGAAAACTGACTACCAAAGCGCATGCTGCCAAGCACCCATGCCACAAAAACAAATGCTTAGAATGGCTGAAGACCTTATTACTCTAAGGGAAGCCAGCCTTCCCCTGCTAAAAGACAAAGAATTGAATTTCCTTCTGATTTTACAGGCCAGGAGTCCGATGACTCTGACCCTTCTGATTACCAGGACATACCCTTATCAACCGGTGAGGATTCTGATGGAGAGGAATCCATTCCCTCTGCCTCCCCTCCAGAGGATTTTCCTTTTGGTGAAATCTTTAAGAGAGCATTTCAGTTGGGAATGCCAGGACTATCCTCACATCCAGAAAGAGACTCTGAGATTTTTTAGATTAGCCTCAGCACAGGCCTCTAGCTATACCTCCTGTCCTGGACATTGTAGATGATGTTTTCATGGAATCCAGTCTTACTCCTGACACTCTACCACCAGCCAATAGAAAACCTGACGGGTACTACAGAGTACCTGACTCTCACAAATTTCTCTTCAAGAATTCTACTGCGGATCTAGAGACCATTTCCCAGGAACCTAAAGGCATTAAGGCTACTACAGCCAAAAACCCTACCCCTTCAGACAGGGATTCAAGAGCTTTAGACCGATGGAGTAAGAAGGTATATACCTCTGCAACTCTTGCCATCAGCGCTTTGAATTGCCAGTTTCACATGTTGAAGTACCAACAACATGTTATGGAACTAATTAAACAATTGTGTTACTTCCAGATTGTGCAGAAAATAAAGATTTGCAAGAGTTAATGCATTCTGCAAACCAAGTTAGTAAACATACTTTGCAGTATGGTTTTGATGCCTTAGAAGCATCTTGTTACTGGGTCTGTGCTGAGGAGGCATGCTTGGCTGAAGGAACTAATCTTGCAAAATTACTAGATGCTGCATTAAATCAGGACTGTTTGTTTGGCACCAAAGCAGAAGTTGTTCTTCAAAAGATGAAGGAAAAAGCTAAATCTATGCAAACTATCAAAGGTTTCTTACAGGTGCAGTCACCTAGATTCAGTAGGCATTGGCCTTCTAAAAACTGGTCCTTTCCAGTCCATCCTAGACCTTCTCAGTCCAAACCCAGGGGAACAGACCACCAAGACTACAGTATCAGGGTATGCAGAGATCTAAACAATGGAGTGCTCCCACCTCAAAAACAGGGAGTGGTAAGCCACCCCCTTATGGAAAAAGTTCACAATGACTTTTCAATTATCCTTCCCAGCCATGCCCAAGTACTTGCACCCCTAGGAGGAAAACTTGCCCTTCATGCAAAAAACTGGATGTCCATTACTCAGGACCGATGGGTTCTAAACATTGTATCCCAGGGATGCAGATTCTACTTCCACTCACTGCCAACCCCAAGTGGCTTGCCAGACCTTCCTCCAAACCAGTGGGCAGAGGCTCAAAAGCAAGTACTTTCCCTTCTCAGTATCAGGGCTATTCAACCTGTTCCAATAGAACAAAGGGGACAGGGTTTCTAATCCAGACTGTTCCTGGTGCCCCGAAAAGAGTCCTCTTGGCGCCCAATCCTGGATCTATTCATTCTCAACACCTTTATGGTGGTCCAAAATTCAAAATGCTTACACTGCAACAGCTTCTTCCTATGCTAGCCAAGGATGGCTGGTTAGTCACCCTAGACTTAAAAGAAGCTCATCTGCACATCCCCATAAGGGAGTCTTGAAGGAAATATCTACGTTTCAGGGCAGGCTCTATGCACTATCAGTTCTCTGCACTTTTGCTTATCTATTGCGCCCAGAGTATTCACAAAGTGCCTGGCTTCAGCCATTGCATACTGCAGCCATAGAAATGTTCAAACTTACCCATACATGGACAATTGCCTGATTCAGGCGGACAGTCAGGAATTGCTACTTCAGCACCTGGCATTTGTAAAAAGACTCCTAACTTCACTGGGTACACCATCAATGAAAATAAATCACAACTGGTTCCCAATCAAAAAATTGTATTCCTGGGAGCAAGCTTGAACACAACTTCCCAGATGCCATTCCTCACTCCAGAAAAGCAGATCTGTTTGACAAACTATTTCAAACTAATGGCCACCAAAGCCCAGCTATCTGCAAGGAAAATACTGCAAGCCCTAGGGTTCATGGCCTCATGCATTCTGCTAATTCCATATGCAAGACTGCATATGAGGAAACTTCAGTGGTACTTAAAAAGTCTCTGGTGTCAACATTCTCAAGACCTGGAAACAGTGATTCCTATCATGCCTTGTCTAAGGGCAGAGTTCCTTTGGTGGGCAGAAGCATGCAACCACAACAAGGGACTCCCTTTCACTCAACCCCTTCCCGCCCAAACCCTGACAACAGACGCATCAGACTTTGCATGAGGGGTCTACATGGCAGGCTAGTGCATTCAAGGCAAATGGAGCCCAGGACAAATTCTCCTGCATATCATTCAAAAAGAGATGCTAGCTGCACAGAACGCTCTGACAGCCTTCATATACCTTATCCTTCCAGGACAGCTCCTGATCAAGACAGACACACCACAGTTATGTGGTACATAAACAGGGGGAACTCATTCTTACCCACTCAGCAAGTTAGCCATGGCCCTGTGGAACACAGCCTTGAGTAACCAAGTGCACCTACAAGCTCAATTTTTGCCAAACAAAACTCACTGGCAGACAACTTAAGCAGAAATCTACTGGACCCACAAGAGTGGAAACTGGAACCCAACTAATTCAAATTTCTGACCTAGCGGTGGTGGACACCGGAGGTGGACCTCATTGCCTCCCCCACAAAATCACCAATTGAGCAAATTTTGCACAAGGAACCCTCACAGCAGGGCCTGGAAGGTGGATGGCCCTATCCTTCACATGGGAAAACCTCTCCATTTATGCCTTTCCCCCTCTGCCACTCCTCTCAAAAGTACTACTGAAGATCAAACAGGACAGGCCAAGGGCAATCCTTATTGCCCCACACTGGCCACGTCAGCACTGGTACCCACTCCTAGGCAGTCCAGTAGTGCCACCCTGGCACCTACATCAGACACCTTCCCTGCTGTCTCAGCAGGAAGGACAGATTTTGCATCCACAGTTGCAAACCTAAACCATGCAGCTGGGCTTATCCCCTGAATACACCAACAGCAGCCTTCAGCAAACAAGTGCTGGACATCATCCTGGAGGCCAGAAGGGCTAGCACTAGGAAATCGTATGCTGAAAAGTGGAAAAGATATTGTTCTTGGAGTCAGTCTCAAGGAAAGGACACAGCCGTGCCCACCTTACCTCAAATCCTTGATTACCTAGCAGAGCTGCTTCATAGAGGCCTACCCTTTTCATCCGTTAAGATTCATGCCTCTGCCATCTCAGCTCATTATAATACTGAGCCACCTCTCTTTTCTCACCCTCTCACCAAACAGTTCCTGAGAGGGGCTAACAGTTTTAAGGCCTCCTAGGAGAGCTCCCACCCCTGCCTGGGACCTTAGTTTTGTACTGGAAAAACTCATGCTTCCCCATTATGAACCTACGGCTTCAGCAGAGTTAAAATTCCTCTCTTGGAAAACAGCCTTGCTTCTAGCCATTACTTCAGCAAGAAGAGTTTGAGTTGCAGGCACTAATGGCTTTGGAACCCTTCATTATTTTCCATGCTGACAGGGTTTCCCTCAGGACTACCCCATCCTTTATGCCCAAGGTGATATCCAGTGTGGCTCTCATCCAATCCATCCATTTGCTGACCTTCTTCCTTAATCCTCAGAATAAAGGGGAAAGGATCCTGCACTCCTTGGATGTGCACAGACAGCTCAGGTTCTACACTGACAGGATAAACCTTTCAGAAAATCTGACCAGCTGCTAGTCAGCTTTGTTACAGGGGCAAGAAGGCAAGGCCATTTCGAAACAAGCCATTTCCAAATGGATAGCACATTGCATCCATTTCTGCTACAAGCACCATGGGAAACCTATCCCACAGGGGATCAGAACACATTCCACTAGGGCTACTTCATCCTCTGCATCATTTCTCAGGGGAGTCCCTACCAGGGACATCCTGGAAGCTGCAATCTGGAGTTCTGTACACACCTTCACCAAGCATCATCACTTACCTATTTTTTTCTAAATCCAGAGCTGGATTTGCTACAGCAGTCTTACAAGGCCTGCTAGCCAGCCCTAACACTTCTTGACTGCCTCCACCCATCTTCAGGTTTGGGAATCAACCCAAGTGTGATGACTGCAACAGGAAACACGTAGAACATAGTACAGTTGTGTACACTTACCATAAATGTAGATGTTCAAGTGTATTCACTGTTGCGGTCCTGGATTCCCTCCCTCCAGCCCCCTGGCTTTCTCTATCCTTTCTACCTATCTTCTTTATGGCCATCTTTTATGGCAGTGGTATTTACTTTTTACTGGAGGTGTTCCACACCATGTAATTGCTTCCTATTTTGGGGGCTCCTGATATTTGGGGCAAGAAAAACTGCTGTAGTGGCGTTGGCTGCATGTTTTATACCCCTGACGACCTGACGTCATGGAAGAGGCAACAGCATCCAACACAGAAATCCCAAGACTCTGGTATTCAGGCTGACTGAGGGCTACCTGCAGGCAGATAACCCAAGTGTGATGACTGCAACAGTGAATACACTTGAACGTCTAGATTTATGGTAAATGTTACCAACTGTACTTTCCCCTCCTACCCTATCTGAAGAAGGAGTTAGAGTGCTGGATTCTCCAGGTCTGCAGAAATCCAGGCCTACCCCTTCAACCTCTTCCGCCCACCTGGGAACTTCATAGGGATGCGTCAGACACAGGCTGGGGTGCAACTCTGGAGCACTAGCAGGTCAGGGACGCGTGGTCCCCACCTCAGGCAAAGGAGCACATCAGCATAAAAGAAATGAGAGCCTTGATCTTTACCCTCAAACTTTTCTAGTCCAGGATTTCACCGGGGATTCAGACAGTTCACAGACAATACCACAGTCCTCTGGTACATTAACAAATGCTGGGGAGTCCTATATCCTTGGCAGACTGGCATTATATGGCTATGAGCTAGCCCAGCAGAGTCAGGTTTCTCTTCAGGCTATTTACATTCCCCTCTGCCCAGAATGTGATGGCAGACACTCTAAGCAAGTCCATGACTCAGTCCCGGGAGTGGATGCTACAGGGATGTGTTTCTGGATCTGGTCCATTGTTAAGGTATTCCCCAGATCTTTTTGCCTCCTCTGTGAGCAGACAGCTTCCCAAGTATTGTGCCCGAATGCCACATCCTAGAGCTTGGAAGGTGGATGTGGATGTTTCTGTATGCATTCCCCCTTTCCTACTTAGCTAGAAGGTCCTGCTGAAAATTCAGTGGGAACAGCCAAAAAATCTTGCTGGTGACTCCTTTTGGCAAAAACAGCATTAGTTTCCCCACCTCCTACATTTAGCCAAGGGCAATCACCACAAGTTACCCCACAGGGATGGACCTACTCACACAGGACAAAGAAACTCTAGTGCATCCACAGATGTTGACCCTAAACTTGACACTGTGGATAATAAGGCTTTCAGACACCTTTATTCTGAGGACATGCTACAATTTCTGCAGGAAGCCAGAAAATCCACTGCAAGGAAATCCTATGTCTCCAAATGGAAGAGGTTTTCCATTTGGTGTCTCAAAAAGCATTTACAACCACGGTCAGTAGAGGTACCAATGGTGTTGTCTTACCTGTATGAATAAATGAAGTGCGTCTTTTCTTATTTTTCAGTCGAGGCACATCTTTCTGCCATCTCTGCATGCCTACCCGTGTCCCCTCCTTTAGCTTCCAAGCTGGAAGTCAATATGTTCCTAAAAGGCGTCCTTCACTTTAGATCACCAAGGAAACTAGTGCCTTCTCCTTGGTGTCTCAGGTTTGTCCTGGAGAAACTTACCCTAACCCCCTTTGAACCAGCAATGTCATCTTCCCTGCAACATTGTACATGGAAAACAGTTCAAGTGGCTGTTAACCCTGCCAAAAGGGTCTCTGAGCTGCAGGCCCTTAGGGACAGGGTTTCTTCAAGGTGGTTAATTAGTTATCCCTGAATCAGGTTATCAATCTCCCTACCTTTTCCCCCCTCCCCCAATCCTCTAGTGAGAGGATTCTTCACACTTTGGATGTAAATGGGCAACTCAGATACTACTGTAAGAAACTACTTGAGCAAAACTAACCCTATCCCGTAAGTCTGAGAGATTTTGTTTCCGATCACCCAAGGGCTCTGGGCCAACCTGTTTCTTAGCAAACTAATTCTTCTTGGATTTCTAAAACCATCTCCTTCTGTTACTCAGCCAATGGATAGGATCTTTCCTCACCTGTAAGGGCACATTTCACGAGGGCAGTGTCCTCCTCTGGGGCCTTCTTTAAAGGATTGGACACTGCCTCTGTTATGGAGGCAGCTACCTTGTCTTCTCTTCATATGTTCACCAAGCACTACAAACTGGATGTCCTTTCCAGGTCCAGGACGGGGTTTGCATAGCTATTTTCCATGGCTTTGTGGAAAATGTTTCTGCTCTTCCTCCCATTTCCTCCTCTGCATAAGCTTGTAGCATTCTCCCTCATGTTATGAGTACTGTAGCATATGAATAGAAGGACATAGAATAATTTTGTAAAATCTTACCATAAGCATAGAGATCCTTCTGTTCTATATGTTGTAGTATTGCCCCCCACCCACCTTCTCCCTATCCTTGCCTGGTCCCTGGCTACGTTTTCTCACTTTATCAGGCTGGTGCCTTGCAGCATTCAGTTCTGAGGTAGGTATGTGCTGATGTCCGCTTTATACCAGACGTCTCTTTATTGCCGACATATGCTAACTGATGTGCAGCATCACATGTACCTTACAAGTAGCATTTAGACTTTGGAGTACTGGCTGGACCTTTGAGGCAGATTGAGGCAGACCCCCTCATGTTATGAATACTGCAGCATATAGAAGTGAAGGACATCTATGGTTATTGCAAGATTTTACACAACTATTCTTTCTCTGGTGTCAGGTCGGGTTCTTCAGAGAATTAATGTAGGATGTTGGTTTCCTCTAGTTTTGTGTTCATCTCCCACATTGTTGAAGACTCCTGCCTTGGACACCATCTCTTCTGGATGAATCATTAGGTAGCTCATGTTCTTTGTTTCTGGAGAAGATGAGTACATTCCAGCTTGGCTTTGGTCAGGAATCTATGCCTTTGGACGGTCTTCTCTTGCCCATCAGACAAACCCACCCCTGTTTTAGTTCTAGTAAAATATAGAGGACTGATTTTTTTTTTTTTTTCTTTTCTCGGCTGGAGTAGGAGGGACCCATTAGGTGGTAACCCTTCTTTCCTGTGATTGTCTTGGGAGTTCAAGACCTGTTAATGGAGTCAGCCCCCACCCGTGCAGAGTGAGATAGTGGAGGCTGTGCCATAGAACTTTTCCCCCAACCTCTTCAGGCAGGGTCCTTCTTTTATCTGAAAGTTGTAGCCTCTTACTGGAACCTCTGGGTGGAGTGGAGGGTATTTCCTTCTCCTTCACCCATTATGACTGACACTTCTGCTGTTGCCTAGTGAGGAAGAGGATAGCAAGATTCCCATCTCTCTTCTGCCGTGTGATTTCACATTTCTCCCTGATCCTCCCTGATCCTGTCGCCTTTGGTGTGGTGCTTTTTTGTTTCCCTAAAGGAGTTACCTCTAGCTTTGCTGTATAGTTCACCTTCCAGGTCTAGGTGTAAGGGCATTTAGTCACTGTCTGCTTTTCAGATTGATTCTTGGCTCGTGGTGCAGGAATTGGCCCTTTTTTTTGTAGTATTTTGTACTAAAAAGCTTTGTAAAACATATGTTTGTATTCTGTGTGTGTTTTGTTCCATATTGTGCCTCTGCTTATTGTCTGTATGTTGATGTATGGTGTTTTTCCAGTAAGATTATCTCAGAGTTGTGTGATATTTTTTTTCCTAACTGTAACCTTAGTGCCATATTATGACACCATGGCATATTTCTATGGGATTAAATGATGTCAGGGTCACCTTTATGGCTCCATATAGGTAGGGAACAGCAGACTAATTCTGAGCAAAGTTTTTATTTATTTTTATCCTCGGGTCTCAATAAAAATCAACAAATGTTAAAGTATAGGAGTATAGTTCATCTTGTACACAGACAATGGTCACCTTTGATGGGAGTTGCTATGTGCACTATAATACAGCCAGTTATCTCAGTGGATCCTTGTAAAAGTGTGTGCCTGTAACTGCTGGTAGATACATACATAGTTCTGGTTGCATTACTGGGAAGTCATACTCTAAGAAGTGTTAGGTTTATTTTGGTCAACCAGGTGGGGCATTGGGAACAGTTGAGATTTTCTTCATTAGTGATTGCAGCACAAGCAAGTGGTTTGAACAAGGTCTTACAGTGTGCAGTGGGAGAGAAGTGTGCTTTATTATCTTAAACAGCTGTACCAGTCCAGTACATTTTCTTTGCTGTTAGACCAGAGAGCACGCTAGGTCTTCTTGACCAGGGTATATGGTAAAAGCAGTAAACTGATCTTAGTTTGTGGTTTTTATCAGTAAAGTTGTATTCCTGAGCATGGCAATGTGATTTTGACACTATATTTCATGTTTTAGGTTAGCTATCATCTTTTAGTCTCCCAGCTTGCTGTCCTTTGCTGTTCTTAATAGTGCTTCATACCCAGCCCCTAAAGGGTAGAGGAATGTGATGGATCATTTGATGCCAACAGTTGTCTGCTTACCCCTCCCAAGGATGTGTTAGTGCACTGACAAATGTAGTGTTACATGTTTCCAGTCCCTGTGACAGACGTACACACACCATTTCAGCCAGCCTTATGAATAGCCTGCTAGTGACTGTTAATCAGTTTCCAGTAGGAGAGTAGTATTCCAGAACTAAAGCCTGACACACTTCCTCCTGGGTGAGAGTCCAGGCCTCTGACTATTGATTTTTATCGCACATGTCCCTGGAAAACCCTCTAGTGTCAAGGGTTTCTTAATAGATCTGGCTTACCACCAGTATAGTCTGGAACAAAATCCTTGCCTCATTGCTTGCCATCAAATAAAAGCAGGAGTAAGAAATGCATGGCCTGCCAAATGATAAGTCTGTGTGCATTTTAGTACATTATATCCACCTTTAAAGGCTGCCTACTGTGGGTAACTGTTGTGTTTTTCCTTGCTAATATCCCTACCTCTGAATTTTCTCTGATGTATTTGCACATGGGAGTGCACATCCCACACCATGGCATTACATAGCTGGT
The DNA here is from genome assembly GCF_019279795.1 of Protopterus annectens. NCBI lineage: Eukaryota > Metazoa > Chordata > Ceratodontiformes > Protopteridae > Protopterus > Protopterus annectens. The sequence continues at coordinate 165,513,973 of NC_056747.1, read as the reverse complement.
AGGATCATAGGAAGTTACTAGGCTAATGGCCCTAGGGCCCCTACAAGTCTAGCCAGGTTCTACTCTTATTTCCATGATCAGCACCCAATGCACATGCCCAAGAGGGAGAGAGGTAGAACCCCCGGGTTGAATTTATGGTTACCCATCCAGTCTTCTAGATTGTTTGAAGAGGACCAGTGTGGTGCTTTGTTTCACATGAAGTGGGAGTCTGTTCCAAAGGTGTGGTAACCTCTGGGAGACGCATTTATCCCTCCATCAGGTTCTGTTAGTCACATACCAGGTTAAGCTTTTCAGAGCCAGTAACCCTTGTACCATTTGGCTTGCGGATATGCAACATCTCCAATAAAGCAGGGTCAGAGAATGACTTGTATGCAAGGCAAAGATTGCCTCTGAGTAGTCTGTCTGAAACAGACTAAAGTGACAGTGATTTGAGACTCTCCACATAGGACAGATGAAGACCTTGAGTTTTCTTTGTGAGGAACCTTTGTGGTTTCTTCTATTGCTGTAGGTGCTTGGAAAGGTGCATACCAAAAGGGATGTTGTACTCAATTATTGGCCTGAGGGTAGAATACAGAGAAGTTATAACTTTTTTTCTGGAGTCAGTGCCCTTATGAGATGAGTGGTGTAGAATGCCCTTCTTACCACTGTGGAGACATGGTGATCAAAGATCGGATTGCTGTCAACCTTTGTGCCCAGGTCTCACACCACTGAGTGCATATTTAGGATGTTGCTATTGATGTGGTAGTTGACAGGAACATCGCTGTTACTGAAAGGGATGATGATACATTTTTTTGCATTGAGTTTAAGGCTATGACTTTGGCACCAATCATTTGTTTAAGACCCTCTTGTAGGATGTTGACATCATTTGGAGATTGTGACTGCTTCCAGTTAGCAGTCATCAGCAAACTTTGTCAGCGACAGACCTTTAATTTTTGCTTGTACTTTGGAGAAATAGATTCCAAACAGTAGAGGTCCCAGGGCTAATCCCTGTGGAACACCACTGGTTACAGGTCTGGTATTGGAGGTGTATTCCCCTATTTTGACTGTGTTCTATTAATGAGCCAGTTAGTGACCCATGTAACGATTTAAGGGTTGATACCTAGCTGGCTGAGTTTGTCAATGATGCCTGATAGAAGTTCTTTCAGTTCCTGGTCTACCCATGTCTTTTCTGATGCTCACTCATGGTGTTTGGATTTGAATCCTGATGTTTCTTCTTTTGATGCCTAAAACATCAAAACCTGCAGACTGTCAATGCATTCATCAGGTAGCATACCTGTTGAGACAATTGCTTGTTTTTTACTGCCTGCAAAACAGGTGTGACATAAAACAGTGCCACAAATGTCAAAGGTTCAACAATGCAATCTGTCAACTTGGTGGCTACACCAGTTTCTTGAAGACAGTGGCTCAGGAGGTACTTTGGGATTGAGAAGAAGGTCTGTCATGCAGTCATAGGCTTTACCAGACCAGTGAGAGAAGGCAGTTCAGTCTTAGGCCGTACAGCGTTAAATGTCTGATTACCCATATAGGCATCTTATGTTAGTCCTGCGTTTCTCCTTTGACTAGTAAGGGGGTTCAACTGTCTGTCTTTAACTAGCAACAAAAGAAATATGAGAAGTTGACCTATAGCATCCATCCTAGGGGTACACCATCAAGATGGATGCTTGGAGGTCCATCCCAGGGATTCACACTGCCTAGCTTATGTTGGAACAACCATTGCATGATCACATATGACCAGCTTATATGGCGTAGTCTCTGGAGTCCTCCAACAAAACCTGCTTGTTTACACTTGGAATGATGAGCCTTTTCTCCATGTCCTCAAGTCATCCTCAACGTATGCAAGGATCAGATGTCTCTAGGCCATTTTGCATCAGTTTGTAGCCTTGGCACTAGTGTCAGCATTAAGGGACTTACCCTGCTAGGTTTGGGAGCATATTGTTAGAGAACATGGGCTGGCAGCAGTACTGTGCCCTGCACAAAACTTACAACCCAGTCGTACTTTTGACATATGCTTTTCTCAGCAACTGTGCTCCATCAACAGTCATCCAGCACTTTTTGGTCTCAAGCTGTTTGAATTTAGCTCTGAGCAAATTTAGTCCACCACCTTCCAGAGGCTGTAGAAGGGGAGAGTTTGGTTTTCTGAGTCCATTGGAAAGAGGATTTTGAGCTGTTATTTCTGAGATGATCAAGGATGATATCTTCCTCTTTGCCACTCCCTTCTATATAATCTGTCTGTTGGGTAAATACTGGAGATTGTGGTCTCTTGCAGATTTTTACCCCAGAATTGTGTGAATGACAAAGGTGGGGAAACCCTGGATGATGATCGTGTTTCATTGTTGCAGTCATCACATTTGGGTTATCCCTGGTAGCCCTCGGCCTGCCCGAATACCAGAGGCTTAGTATTTCTGTGTCGGTTGCTGTTGCTTCAGGACTGATGTCGGGTCGTCCGTAGTGTAAAGTAAGGCAGCTGACGCCATTACATCAGTCTTTCTTGCCACGGAGCCCAAAGCAGATATTCTTCGTGTTTCACTGTTGCAGTCATTACATTTGGGTTGTCTGCCTGCAGGTAGCCCTCAGCCTGCCTGAATACCAAAATCTTGGGTCCTGCGTCAGATACTGTCTCTTCTTCCAGACGCCAGGTCATCAGGGGTATAAAGCATGCAGCCGACGCTATTACATCAGTGTTTCTTGCCATGCGGTGCCTGAAGCAGAAGCAGTTTGCAAGTGCCGGTCAGCAGACTCCTGAAATTTTAGTTTTTGAGTTTCAGAACCAAAGTCTTCAAAAAAGCTAAGTACCCCGTTGGGGATCCTTTTTCTTGCTCTAAACTGATGTCAGTAAAAGTTAACAATTGTATTACCTGTGGAAAGCAAATACCTCAAAGATTTTCATTCGTACTGCATTCCTTGCTTAGGCCCAGACCACGATGTCCCTCGCTGTCGGTTTTGTACCTTATTCAATCCTTGAACTATTAGCAGTCTGTTCATTTTTGCATCAAACTATTTCGGTACTCTGTTTAATTATCCAGAAATGGCTTTGACTACCGACATTCTGAAAAAGCGTAAAGATAGACAGAGACAGACCGCATAGGTCCAAAGCTGCCAACGACGTTTCCGTTAAGCTAGTCGCCAGTTCGCCGGTACTCAGTGAGGCGCTTTCGCAGCCCCTGATACTTGCTACTTCATATTCGCAGGCCTCTACTGAGACCCAGTTGGAGTCAGGTATGCCGCGAGATGCTTCTTCGACCATAGAACCTTTGGATGTCTCTACCTTGGATGAGTCCGGATCCACTGTGCAGGCACCGGCTTCTGAGGGTGTATTCAGGCCTACTGACTTGCATTTCAAGCAGACGCCATCTTCTTCTTCAAGGCCTAAAACTCAACCCACGCCTAGAAAACTGACGTCCAAACCGCATGGTCAGGCCCATTTCCCTAAAAAACAAATGATAAGAATGGCTGAAGACCTTATTACTTTAATTAGGGGAAGCCAGCCTTCACCCTCTAAGAGACCTATAACTGATTTTCCTTCTGATTCTTCTGATCAGGATTCTGAAATTTCTGTTTCTTCTGATTGTCAGGATTTGCCCTTATCTACCTATGAGGATTGTGATGCAGAGGACTCCATTCCCTCTGCTTCCCCTCCAGAAGATTTTTCATTTGGTGAAACCTTGCACATTTTTAGGGACCGTTTTCGCTGGGAAAGCCAGGATTACTCTGACTCCAAAAAGAGGCTTAGGGAATTCTTACTCCTACCTTAACACAGGCCTTTAGCTATCCCTCCTCTCCTGGACATTATAGATGATGCCTTCTTGGAATCTAGCCTGGCCCCAGACACTACCTCTGGCTCCCAGGAAACCTGATGGGTATTAGAGTACCTGACTCTCACAAGTTCCTCTTCAAAAATCCTACTGCGGACCCAGAGACAATTTCACAGGGACCTAAAGGCATTAAGGCTACTACTGCCAAAAACTCTACCCCTTTTGATAGAGATTCCAGGGCCTTGGACAGATGGGGTAAGAAGGTATACACTTCTGCTACTTTGGCTGTTAGGGCCTTAAACTGCCAGTTTCATATGTTAAATTATCAGCAGCATATTATGGGACTACGTAAACAGAAAATGATGGTGCTTCCCGACTGTGCTGAAAATAAAGAATTACAGGATTTAATGCATTCTGATGAACAAGTTGGGAAACGTACTTTGCAATGTGGTTCTTCACTCTAGAAGCATCTTGCAGGGCTGCTGTCACTGGGTCTGTTCTTAGCAGGCATGCTTGGCTTAAGGAGCAATATTTGCCAGGTCATGTTAAAGCTAAATTACTGGATGCTCCCTTAAACCAAGACCACCTGTTTGGCAACAAAGCAGAAGTCATCCTTAAAAAGATGGAGGAAAAAAGTAAATCTATGCAAACTGTGAAAGATTTCCTGCAAGTACAGCCTCCCAGATTTAGTAGATATTGGCTGCGGTGGTTGTCACCTCACAGCAAGAGGTTCTCCTGTTCGATTCTCAGCTGGAGCGCCTTCTGTGTGGAGTCTGCATGTCCTCCCCGCAGTCGAGTGGCATTCGAAAGACATGCGTGAATGGGCATGCCTTTGTTGAAGGTTGGGTGTCAGGCTGGCACCTCTGCACTGCAAAAATCTACTGCCAATCATTAGCGGACTGGAGTTCCGCTGTGGTGACCCCTAACCGAGAAAAAACAAAAGAAGATGGATGGCCTTCTAAGTATTGGTCCTTTCCTGTATCTTCCAGGCCTTCTCAGTCCAAGCCCAGGAACAGTAGACCACCTAGGCTACAGTCTCAAGGTATTCACAGGCCTAAGCATTGGGGGGCTCCCACTTCCAAAGCTGGATGTAGTTAAGACACCCCCCTTTGAAAAACTGCCACAATGACTTAACCTTAAACCTGCTCAACTGCCTGCTCCCTTAGGGGGAAAGATTGCCCTGAATGCAAAAAACTGGGAACTCATTACCCAGGACAAATGGGTTTTAAATATAGTCTCCCAGAGATACAGATTCCACTTCCACACCTTACCGACACCAAACGGTTGGCCAGACCTACCCCAAAATCAGTGGGCAGAGGCTCAATAGCAGGTTCTCTGTCTTTTAAGTATCAGGGCTATTCAGCCTGTCCCAGCAGAAGAAAGGGGACAATGTTTTTACTCAAGACTCTTCCTGGTACCCAGAAAAGACAGCTCCTGGTGGCCTATCCTGGACCTCTCTATTCTAAACACCTTTTTGGTAATCCCAAAATTCAAAATGCTAACACTTCATCAGCTGCTTCCTATGCTAGGCAAAGATGCCTGGTTGGCAACCTTAGACTTAAAGGAAGCTTACCTGCACATTCCAGTAAAGCTACATGCACTATCAGTTCTCTGCACTTCCCTTTGGCTTATCTACAGCGCCCGGGGTATTCACAAAGTGCCTAGCTCCAGTCATTGCATTTTGCAGGCAAAGAAATATTCAAATATACCCATACCTGGACGATTGTCTAATTCAGGCAGAAAGACAGGGCATGCTACTAAATCATTTGGCATTTGAAAGAAACTTCTAACATCACTGAGGTACACCGTAAACTAAAAGAAATCTCATCTAGTACCCTGCCAACAAATTGTATTCCTAGGAGCAAGCTTGAACACAACTTTCCAGATGGCTTACCTCACACCAGAGAAATAAGTTTGACAGCCTACTTCAAACTACTGGCCACAAAGACCCAGCTGCCTGCAAGGAAAATCCTGCAAGCCTTGGGGTTCATGGCCTCTTGCATTGTACTAATTCCATATGCAAGACTGCATATGAGGGAACTCCAATGGTATCCAAAAACCTATGGTGTCAACTTTCTCAGGACCTGGAATCAATGATTCTTATCATTCCTTGTATAAAGACAGAGTTCCTTTGGTGCGCAGAGACCTGCTACCACAACAAGGGACTGCCATTCAGTCTACCCCCTGCCGCCCAAACCCTAACAACAGATGCATCAGACTATGCACAGGGGGGCTCACTGGGCAGGGCAGTGCATTCAGGGCAAATGGAACCCAAGTCAGATGCACCTGCATATCAATCAAAAAGAAATGTTAGCTGTACAGAATTCCCTGACGGCCTTCAAGGACCACATTCTTCCAGGGCAATTAATGGTAAAGACAGACAACACCACTGTTATGTGGTACATAAACAGGCATGGGGTAACATACTTGTATCCTCTCTGCAGACTGGCCATGGCTCTGTGGAACACAGGCTTGAGCTACCAAGTGCACCTACAAGCTCAATTCCTGCCAATCAAGCTAAATTCACTGGCAGACGACCTAAGCAGAAATCTCATGGACCCACACGTGTGGAAACTGGAACCAAAGATATTCAACATTTTGAGAAACAAATGGGGGAACCCAGAGATAGACCTGTTTGCCTCCCATCAGAACTACCAATTGGACAAATTCTGCACAAGGACTTCCCACAGCCAAGTTTGGAAAGCAGATGCCCTGTCCTTCACCTGGGAAAGCCTCTGTCTATGCCTTTCCCCTTCTGCCTCTCCTCTCGAAAGTTCTGCTAAAGATCAAACAGGACAAACCAATGACCGTACTGATTGCACCAGCCTGGCCAAGCCAGCACTGGTACCCCCTCTTGCACAGTATATCACTGCTAGAACCACGGCATCTGCCTCAGACCCCTTCCCTGCTGTCCCAGCAAGAGGGCCAGATTCTGCACCCCCAGCTTCAAACCCTGAACCTTGCAGCCTGGTTAATTCCCTGAGCTCTCAAATAGCATCCCTCAGTAAGCAGGTGCTAGATGTCATTCTGGAGGCAAGGAGGCCTAGTACTAGAAAATCCTATGCTGATAAGTGGAAAAGATACTGTTCCTTGAGCCAGACTCGGGATGGGCACAACATTGCCCAGCTTACCGCATATTCTTTAATACTTAACAGAGATGCTCCACAAGGGCCTTTCCTTCTCATCAGTTAAAATTTATGCCTCAGCCATTTCAGCACATTATAATACTGAACCACCCCTCTTCTCTCACCCCCTGCTAAAACAATTCCTCAGAGGGGCCAAAAATTTAAGACCACCTAGGAGAGCCCTACTCCAGCCTGGGACCTTAACTTTGTTTTGGAAAAGTTTGCTCTACCTCCTTTTGAGCCAGCTGCAACTGCAGAGTTGAAATTCCTTTCTTGGAAAACAGCCTTCCTTCTAGCCATCACTTCAGCAAGAAGAGTGTTTGAATTACAGGCCCTCATGGCAGTGGAGCCCTTCATCATCTTCCATGCTGACAGGGTGTCCCTCAGGACCAATCCTTCCTTTATGCCCAAGGTGATATCCAGTGTGGCCCTTAATCAGCCCATTCATTTGCCTACCTTTTTTCCTAATCCACAGAACAAAGGAGAATGAATACTGCACTCTTTGGACATGCACAGACAACTTAGATTTTATTTGGACAGGACTAAGCCTCTCAGAAAAACTGTACAGTTGCTAGTTGCCTTCGCTGCAGGGGCAGAGGGGAAGGCCATTTCGAAGCAAGCCATTTCTAAGTGGATAGGCCATTGCATTCATTTCTGCTATAAGCACCATGGGAAACCTACCCACAGGGGATAAGATCACATTCCACCAGGGCTGCATCTACCTGTATAGCCTTTCTCAGAGGTGTCCCTACCAGGGACATCCTAGAAGCTGCTACCTGGAGTTCTGTATGTACCTTAACCAAGCATTACCACTTGCCTATTTTTTCTTAATCCAGAGCTAGTTTTGCCACTGCAGTCTTGCAGGGCTTAATAACTGGTCCTAATGCTTTCTAACTTCCTCCTCCCTTCCTTAGCTTTGGGAATCTACCCAAATGTAATGACTGCAACACTGAAACACGAAGAACATAGTACAGTTGTGTACACTTACCATAAATGTAGATGATTGAGTGTATTCAGTGTTGCAGTCCTGGTTACCTTCCCTCCAGCCCCCTGACCTCTATTGGCTATACCTTTCTTCTTCTTTAGTGTATTTCAGCTTTCTGGTGTATTTGCTTTTTGTTGGAGGTGTAACATTTTTTATAATTGCTTCCCATTATGGGGGCACCTGACATCTGGGGCAAGAAAAACTGATGTAATGGTGTCAGCTGCATGCTTTATACCCCTGATGACATGACATTGGGGAGGGGGAGAGTGGCCTAATGGTCAAGGTGTTTGCCTTACAAACACAAGGTGCAGGGCTTGAGTCTCACAAGGGATAATTGGCTAGGCTTAAAGTGGCTCTCAAGGGCAGTTAGCCTAGTAGTAATCTATGAACCTATGAACCTATCATGGAAGAAGAGACAACATCTGACGCAGGACCCAAGACTTTGATATTCAGGCCGGCTGAGGGCTACCTGCAGGCAGATATAACCCAAATGTAATGACTGCAACAGTGAATACACTGTAACATCTGCATTTATGGTACATATACACAACTGTACATTTGCACGATTGCCGGTCAGCCGCTACCTGAGTTTATTCTTCTGAATTGAAGCTGGAGTCTTCTAAGGTTAAGTATCCCATTCGGGATCCTTTTTTCTTGCACAAACCAATGTCAGAAAAAGTTAACAATTGTCTCGCCTGTGAAAAGCAAGTACCACACCAAGATTTTAATTCTTACTGCGTCACTTGCTTAGGCCCAGACCATGACGCCCCCCACTGTCTCTTCTGTGCTTTGTTCAACACCAAAACTATATGTCATCGGGCCCTTATTGTAGCTAGATATTTTTGCTTACAGTCCTCGAATTCTGATTTGGCTTTCAGTAAGCCATCCAACAGCAGATGATCTGAAAAAATGTAAAGATAATGACAGAGACAGACCGCACAGGTCCATACCTACTGACATGTCCGTTAAGCTCGTTGTCTGTTCATCGGTCCTCAGTGAGGCGCTTTCGCAGTCCCTGATGCCTGCTTCTGTGGATTCACAGGCCACTACCGAGACCCTTTCAGAGTCTAGTATGCCGCAAAACTCAACTCAGGATCCTGCTGTTGTCTCTTCCTTAGATGGGTCTGGAGCTGCTGAGCAGGCTCCGGCTTCCGAGGAAGTCAATCGCACTACCGATTCTCCACACAAACTGATGACTTATTTCGCGTCTGCCGTTCTTTTGAAAACTACAGAGTTTCTTGGGCCCAGGGTACGAACCACACCCAAGAAACCGACCCAATCTCAGGCACCTGCTTCATTGCCTCAGTCTTAAATGCTTAAAATGGCAGAAGGCCTTATCATGATGATCAGGGGAAGCCAAGCTACCCCTTCCAAATGAGAGATCTGTCCCTTGTAGTTTTGTCTGAACAGGAGTCTGATGACTGATGCAGCTGTATATGAAGACATGCATCCCCTCTCTGCTTATGAGGATTTGGATGCAGAGGATTCCATTCCTTCAGCCTCTCCCCCAGAGGACTTTTCCTTTGGGGAAACCCTTCATACCTTAAGGGAGCATTTCCAGTGGGAATGTCAGGACTACCCTCAGTCTAAAGAGAGACGCAGGGAATTCTTAGATCTTCCACAGCACAGACCCCTGGTCATTCCCCCAGTCCTGGATGTTGTGGAGGATGTTTTCCTGGAATCCACTTAGACTCCCGACACCCTCTCTCCTGCATCCAGAGACCCAGACAGGTATTACAGAGTCCCTGACTCTCTCAAATTTCTTTTTAAAAATCTTACTGCTGACCCTGAGGTAATTTTTCAATGGCTTAAAGGAATTAAAGCAACCTCTGCTAAGAATCTTACACCCTCAGATAGGGATTACCGAGCACTAGACAGAGGAGGTAAAAAAGTATGTACCTCTGCTACTCTTTCTATCAGAGCACTAAATTGCCAGTTCTATATGTTAAAATGTCAGAAACATACCCTGGAACTCCTCAAACAAAAAAAAGTCTTCCTTTCTTGCTTGTGCAGAATCTAAAGAGTTACAAGGGTTAATGCATTCTGCAACTCAAGTAACTAAACACACCTTGCTTTGTGGTTTTGACACCCTAGAAGCTTCTTGCAGGGCAGCAGTCACCAGTTCTGTCCTTAGAAGACATGCATGGCTTAAGGAACAACCCTTGCTAGATCATGTTAAATCTAAATTGTTGGATGCCCCCTTGCACAAAGACAACTTATTTGGCACTAAGGCAGAAGAGGTCTTAAAAAAGATGGAAGAAAAAGCAAAATCTATGCAGACAATTAAGGACGTCTTACAGGTCCAGCCACCCAGGTTCAGCAGGCATTGCCCTCTAAGCACTGGTCCTTTCTTGCTGCCACCAGGTCAGTTCAGCCCAAACCCCATGGAAGCATACCCCCCAGACAGCAACCACACGGAATGCAGAGATCTAAACAGTTGACTTCATCCACTTCAAGAACAGGGAGTTCTAAGCCACCCCCTTATGGTAAGAACTGACAGTGACTCTCCTCCCCCACCATCTCCCACTGCCCACCTTCTCTTAACCCTAGAAGGAAAAACTCTCCTTTCACGCAAGCACCTGGGCCAGCATTACCAACAACCGCTGGGTTCTCAGCATCGTGTCCCAGGGATACAAATCTTCTGTCCATACCCTTCCAACTCTAAAAGGGTTCCCAGATCTACCTCCAAACCAGTAAGTAGGCAGAGGTAAAAAAGCAAGTCATTTCCCTGCTCTCTCTGAGAGCAATAGAGCACGTTCCTGCAGAGCAGAAAGGCCAAGGTTTGTACTCCAGACTTTTTCTGGTACCCAGAAAAGGACACCTGGCACCCTATCCTCGATTTACCCATTCTAAACACCTTCCTGGTGATACCAAAATTCAAATTGCTCACCCTCCAGGAGCTGCTACCCATGCTCTCTATGGATGTTTGGCTAGCCACCCTAGACCTAAAAGAGGCCTACCTCCACATTCCTATCAGGGAATCATGCAGGAAATATCTCTGTTTCAGGCAGGATCTCTGCACTTTCAGTTATCTGCACTTCCCTTTGGCTTATCTACTGCTCCCAGAGTTTTCACAAAATGTCTGTGTCCAGCCATTGCCTTTTGCAGACAAAGGAATGTCCAGATTTAACCCAATCTTAGATGACTGCCTAATTCAGTCAGAAAGCCAGGAAAAGCTGCTCAAGCACCTGGCCTTTGTAAAGTCCCTACTAACCTCCCTAGGGTACACAATCAGTGCAAAGAAATCCAAATAGATACCCACCCACAGTATTATATTCCTTGACACAAGCCTGGACACAGCATCCCAGATGGCATTCCTTACACCTGAAAAGCAAACTTTCCTGACAGCCTACTTCTCTCAATTAGCCACCAGACCCCAGTTATCTGCAAGAAAAATCATGCAAGCTCTGGGGTTCATGGTATCTTGCATTCTACTCATTCCATATGCCAGACTGCATATGAGGAAACTTCAATGGTACCTAAAAAGCCTTTGGCGTCAACACTCCCAAGACCTGGAGCATACAAGGCCAATGGAGCTTACAGCAAATCCATCTGCACATCAGCCAAAAAAAGGTGATAGCTGTCCAGCATGCCTCTTTAAGAATCCTACAGCCGATCCAGAGACCATTTCCCAGGAACCTAAAGGCATTAAGGCTACAGCAGCCAAAAACCTTACCCCTTCAGACAGGCACTCTAGGCTTTAGACCGATGGGGTAAGAAGGTATACACCTCTGCTACTGTTGCTATCAGGGCCTTAAATTGTCAGTTTCATATGTTAAAGTATCAGTCACATATTATGGAGCTTATTAAACAGAAAATGTTGATTCCTGATTGTGCAGAACATAAAGATTTACAAGAGTTAATGCATTCTGCTAACCAAGTTGGAAAACATACTTTGCAATGTAGTTTTGATGCCTTAGAAGCATCTTGCAGGGCTGCTGTCACTGGGACTGTTCTTAGAAGGCATGCTTGGCTTAAGGAACAAATCTTGCCAGATCACGTCAAAGCAAAATTACTAGATGCACCATTAAACCAAGAATGCCTATTTGGCAATAAAGCAGAAGTCGTCCTCAAAAAGATGGAGGAAATAGCTAAATCTATGCAGACTGTTAAAGATTTCCTACAGGTTCAGACACCTAGATTCAGTAGGCATTGGCCTTCAAAAAAAACGGTCCTTTCCAGTCCCTCCAAGACCTTCTTAGTCCAAACCCAGGGGCAGCAGACCACCAAGAATACAGTCTCAGGGTATACACAGATCTAAGCAATGGAGTACTCCCACCTCTAAAACGGAGAGTAGTAAGTAACCATCCTATTGGTAAAATCTTGCAATGATTTATCCTTAACTCTGCCAAACCTCGCCCAAGTGCTTGCACCCATAGGAGGGAAACTTGCCCTCCATGCAAAAGACTGGGAATACATCACCTAGGACAGATGGTCTTGAAGATTGTATCCCAGGGATACAGATTCTACTTCCACTCACTACCAACCCCAAGTGGATGGCCAGACCTACCCCCAAATCAGTGGGCAGAGGCCCAAAAGCAAGTACTTTCTCTTCTCAGTATCAAGGCAGAGCAAAGGGGATAAGGCTTTTACTCCAGACTGTTTCTGGTACCCAGAAAACAAAACTCTTGGCGCCCTCTCCTGGATCTGTCTATTCTCAACCCCTTCCTGGTGGTTCCAAGGTTCAAAATGCTTACTCTCCAACAGCTGCTTCCTAAGGACTCCTGGCTAGCCACCCTAGACTTATAAGAAGCTTATCTGCAGATCCCCATAAGGGAATCTTGCAGGAAGTATCTATGTTTCAGAGCAGAGTTTATGGACCATCAGTTCTCTGCACTTCCGTTTGGCTTATCTACTGTGCCCAGGGTGTTCAAAAAAATTCCTAGCTCCAGCCATTCCATATTGCAGGCAGAGAAAAATTCAGATTTAGGAAAACCTCTCGATCTGTGCCTTTCCCCTTCTGCCCCTCCTTGTGAAGGTTCTACTAAAGATCAAACAGGACAAGCCAAGGACAATCCTGAGTGCACCAGACTGGCCATGCCAGCACTAGTACCCACTCTTGAGCAGTCTGACAGTACTGCCACCTGCCTCAGATCCCTCCCTGCTGTCCCAGCAGGAGGGCCAGATATTGCATCCTCTGCTACAAACCCTGAACCTAGCAGCCTGGTTCATCCCCTGAACTCATCACCAGCAACCCTCAGTAAAAAGGTGCTGGATGTCATCCTTGAGGCAAGGAGGCCTGTTACTAGAAAATCCTGTTCAGAAAAGTGGAAAATATACTGTTCTTGGAGCCAGTCTCAAGGAATGGACACAACTGTGCCCATCTTACCTCATATACTAGATTACTTAACAGAAATGCTCCGCAAAGGCCTATCCTTCTCTTCAATTAAGATTCATGCCTCTGCCATCTTAGCTCATTATAATACTTAACCACCCATCTTCTCTTATCCTCTGGTCAAACAGTTCCTGAGAGGAGCCAAAATTTTAAGACCCCCCCCCAGGAGAGCTCCCACTGCAGCCTGGGACCTTAACGTTGTATTGGAAAAACTCACGCTTACACCCTTTGAACCTGCTGCTTCAGCAGAGTTGAAATTCCTCTCCTGGAAAACAGCTTTACTTTTAGTCATCACTTCAGCAAGAAGTGTCTGAATTGCAGGCCCTTATGGCCGTGGAACCCTTCATTATCTTCCATGCGGACAGGGTTTCCCTCAGGATTAACGCATCTTTTATGCCCAAGGGGTATTTAGTGTGGCTTTAAACCAATCCATTCATTTGCCAACTTTTTTCCCTAATCTTCAGAATAGAGGGGAAAGGATCCTGCACTCCCTGGACGTGCACAGGCAGCTTAAGCTCCATCTGGACAAAACTAAACATTTCAGAAAATCTGACCAGCTGCTAGTCAGCTTTGCTACAGGGGCAGAGGACAGGGCCATTTCAAAGCAAACCATTTCTAAATGGATAGCACACTGCATCCATTTCTGCTACAAACACCATGGGAAACCTACCCCACAGGGGATCAGAACACATTCCACTAGGGCTACCTCAACCTCTACAGCATTTATCAAGGGAGTCCCTACCAGGAACATCCTGGAAGCTGCAGCCTGGAACTCTGTACACACTTTTACCAAGAATTACCACTTGCCTATCTTTTCTAAATCCAGAGCTGGATTTGCCACAGCAGTCTTAAAGGGCCTGCTTTCCAGCCCTAATGCATCTTGACTGCCTCCACCCATCCTCAGGTTTGGGAATCAACCCAAATGTGATGACTGCAACAGTGAAACATGAACATAGTACAGTTGTACACTTTCCATAAATGTAGATGTTCGAGTGTATGCACTGTTGCAGTCCTGGTTACCCTCCCTCCAGCCCCCTGACTTCTCTCTAATTCTGCTTGTCCTTCTTTGTTTGGCCATATCTTAGAATATTGGTATTTACTTTCTACTGGGGGTGTTCCACCCCATGTAATTGCTTCCTGACATCCGGGGCAAGAAAAACTGATTTAATGGCGTCTGCTGCATGTTTTATACCCCTAATGACCTGGCGTCATGGGAGAAGCGACAGCATCCGATGCAGAAATCCCAAGACTCTGGTATTCAGGCCGACTGATCAGGCAGATCACCCAAATGTGATGACTGCAACAGTGAATACATTTGAACATCTACATGTATGATAAGTGTACACAACTGTACTTTCTCTGCACTTCCTTTGGCTTATCCACTAATCCCAGAGTATTCACAAAATGCCTGGCTCCAGCCATTGCCTACTGCAGATAGAGAAAAATTCAAATTTACCCATACTTGCACGACTGCCTGATTCAGGCAGACAGGAAATAGTGTTGCAGCACCTGACATTTATAAAGAACCTTCTGACCTCCCTGGGGTACACTATCAATGAAAAGAAATCAAAACTAGTCCCCAGTCAAACAATTGTATTCCTTGGAGCAAGCTTGGACACAGCATCCCAGATGGCATTCCTTACTCCAGAAAAACAAGCCTATCTGACAAGCTACTTCACTCAAATGGCCACCAGAACCCAGCTATCCACAAGGAAAATCCTGCAGGCCCTAGGGTTCATGGCCTCTTGCATCTTACTAATTCCATATGCCAGACTGCTTATGAGGAAAATTCAGTGGTACTTAAAAAGTCTTCTGTGCCAACATTCTCAAGACCTGGAAACTGTCATTCCTATCATACCTTGTCTAAGCACATAGTTTCTTTGCTGGGCAGCAGCATGCAACCCCAACAATGGACTTCCCTTTACTCAACCCCACACCACCCAGACTCTAACCAAAACATGTCAGACTATGCCTGGGGGGCACACCTGGGTGACAAGTGCATTCAGGGCCACTGGAGCCCAAGTCACATTCATCTGCACATCAACCAAAAAGAGATGCTAGCTGTTCAGCATGCTCTAACAGCTTTCAGAGCCCTACTCTCACCAGGACCCCTGCTAATAAAAACAGGCAACACCACAGTTGTGTGGTACATCAACATGCAGAGGGAACCCACTTTTACCCACTCTGCAGGCTAGCCATGGCCCTGTGGAACACGGACTTGGGCATGCAGGTCCATCTGCAAGCTCATTTCCTGCCAGGTAAACAAAACTCACTGGCAGATTACTTAAGCAGAAATCTCCTAGACCCACACGAGTGGCATTTAGAGCCCAGCACCTTCAGCATTCTAATCCAGAAATGGGAAACCCCAGAGATGGACCTGTTTGCCTCCCCCTGCAATCATCAGCTCAGCAAATTCTGCACCAGGACACCTCCCAGCAGGGCCTGGAAAGTGGATTTCCTATCCTTCAAGTGGGAAAACCTCTCAATCTATGCATTTCCTCCTCTGCCCCTTCTCTCAAGAATATTACTCAAGACAGGACAGACCAAGGACAATCCTGATTGCCCCGGACTGGCCACACCAGCACTGGTACCCACTACTGCGCAGCCTGTCACCGGTGCCACCCTGGCACCTACCAGAGAGCCCAACCCTCCTCACTCAGCAGGGGGCGTATCTTACATCCGCAACTGCGAACCCTGAATCTTTCAGCCTGATGTATTCCTTGAATTCCCCTCCAGTGACCAGCCTAAACAAGCAGGTGCTGGACATTCTTGAAGCCAAAAGACCCAGTACAAGGAAATCCTTTGCTGATAAGTGGAAAAGGTATTGCTCCTCGATTCATTCTAAAGGAGAGGACACAGCACTGACTTCCCTACCTCTAATCTTGGATCTACTCCACAGAGGCTTTTCCTTCTCTCCTCCATTAAGATCCATGCCTCTGCTATCTTGGCTCATTACAACACTGAGCCCCACCTCTCTTCTCACCCTCTCATCAAACAGTTCCTGAAAGGGGCAAACAACTTAAGGCCACCAAGGAGAGCACCCACCCCTGCTTGGGACCTTAACTTTGTACTGGAAAAGCTCATGCTTTTACCCCCCTTTGAGCCTGCAGTATCAGCAGAGTTAAAATTCCTCTCTTGGAAAACAGCCTTGCTTCTGGCCATCACTTCAGCTAGAAAAGTGTCTGAGCTACAAGCACTTACGGCTGTGGAACCCTTCACTATTTTTCATGCTGACAGGGTCTCCCTCAAGGCTAATCCTTCCTTTATGCCTGAAGTGGTGTCCAGTGTGGGTGTCAACCAATCTATCCATTTGCCAACCTTCTTCCCTAATCCTCAATAAAGGGGAAAGGATCCTGCACTCATTGGACGTGCACTGACAGCTCAGATCCTACCTGGATAGGACTAAGCCCTTCAGGACATCTGACCATTTACTACTCAGTTTTGTACTAGGGACAGAGGGCAAGGACATTTCAAAGCAGACCGTTTCCAAATGGATAGCACACTGTATCCATTTCTGCTACAAACACCATGGGAAACGTCATGGGGTCAGAACGCATTCCACTAGGGCCACCTCTACTTCATTCCTCAGGGGAGTCCCTACCAGGGGCATTCTGGAAGCTGCTACCTGGAGTTCTGTGCACACATTCACCAAGCATTACCACCTGCCTATCTTTTCCAAATCCAGGGCGAGTTTTGCAACAACAGTCCTGCAGGGCATACTAGCCAGTCCAAACTCTTCTTGACTGCCTCCACCCCTTCTTCAGCCTTGGGAATCAACCCAAGTGTGATGTCTGCTACAGTGAAACATGAAGGACATAGTACAGTTGTGTACACTTACCATAAATGTAGATGTTAGAGTGTATTCACGGTTGCAGTCCTGGACGTTCATCGTGTTTCACTGTTGCAGTCATTACACTTGGGTTATCCTGCTGGCAGGCTACCCACAGTCGGCCTGAATTCCAAAGTCCTGGTCCGGCGTTGGTTGCTGTCACCTCTTCCCTGACGTCAGAGCGCCAGGGGTATAAAAGATGCAGTCGACGCCATTTTCTTCAGTCTTTCTTGCCGTGCGGTGCCCGAAGCAAAAGCAGTTCGCAAATGCCGGTCGGCCGTCTCCTGATTTTCGAAATTGAATTTCAGATCCGAAGTCTTCTATAAAGCTAAGTACCCCATTGTGGAAACATTTTTCTTGCTCCAGACCGATGTCCGAAAAAGTTAACAATTGTATTTCTTGTGGGAAGCAAATACCTCATAAGGATTTTCATTCTTACTGTATTCCTTGCCTAGGCCGTGATCACATTGCTAGTTGTCGGTTTTGTGCTAGATTTAACCAACGCACTATTAAGCGTTGGTACGATTTTGCTTTTCATTACTTTGGCCGAAGGTTTATCTACATAATGCCATTGGAACAGCCGACGACCAGAGTTCATAAAAAGCACAAGGAAAAAGAAAATGACAGGCATCTGAGGTCCAAAAACGACGAAGCCTCTTCTAGGCCAGTCGCCGGTTCTCAGTGAGGCGCTTTCGCAGCCCCTGACACCCGCTACCTCAGAGCCACAGGCTGCCTCCGACTCCCACGTGGAGACAACTAGGCCTCTGGATACTCAAGGTATTGGGCCTTCGGAAACTAATCCCTCAGATGGGTCCGGAGCTGCTGAGCAGGCATCGGCTTCTGAGGGTGTTTTCAGACATACACACCTTTGTATCAAGCCAACTTCAGTTTCCAAGACAAAGTCTAAAACAGTTTTAAAGACAAGGAAACAAGTACAGCATTCTTCAGGACAGACTTCCATGCCTAAGAAACAGATGCTCAAAATGGCTGAATACCTAATTACTTTGATCAGGGGTCCCCATCCCCCTCCTGATAAGAGGCCTAGGCAAGATACTGAATATGATTCCTTTGATCAGGTTTCCATTTCCTCTGACTCCTCTTCAGAACAGGGATTCTCTATTCCTCCCTGTGAGGATTCTGATGCTGAAGAATCTATTCATTCAGCTTCTCCTCCTGAGGATTACTCATTTGGGGAAATCCTGCATACCGTGAGGGAGCATTTCCACTGGGAGAGCCAAGATTACTCAGATTCTAAGAAAAGGCAGAGAGCCTTTCTTTTACTACCTCAGCACAGACCTCTTGCTATTCCACCTGTTCTAGACATTGTAGAAGATGTATTTTCAGAGTCAGGCCTGTCTCCCAACTCTTTACCTCCTGCACCTGTTAAGCCAGACAGATACTACAGGGTCCCAGATTCACATAAATTTCTATATAAAAACCCTGCTGCTGACCCAGAAACTATTTCTCAAGGTCCCAAAGGGGTGAAGGCAGCTACTGCAAAAAACCCTGTCCCCTCAGATAGAGATTCTAGGGCTCTGGACAGATGGGGGGAAAAAAGTTTACACTTCTGCTACCTTGGCTGTAAGGGCTTTAAATTGTCAGTTTCATATACTTAAATATCAGCAATACTTAATGTCTCTGCTAAAACAGAAAATGTTGACAAATTCTGAATTTTCTGAGAACAAGGAAATGCAGGATTTATTGCATGCAGCTGAACAAGTGGGAAAACATACTTTGCAATGTGCTTATGATTCACTGGAGGCCTCTTGCAGGGCCGCTGTAACAAGTTCTGTCATTAGAAGGCATGCTTGGTTAAAGGAACAGACTCTGCCTGATCATGTTAAAGCACAATTATTGGATGCTGCATTACAGCATGATACTTCGTTTGGTGTTAAGGCAGAAGAGGTGTTGAAAAGAATGGAGGATAAAGCTAAATCTATGCAGACAGTAAAGGATTTCTTACAGGTACAGCCACCCAGATTTAGCAGGAACTGGCCTTCTAAGAATTGGTCCTTTCCCGTGTCAGACAGGCCACAAAGAGGCAGATACAGACGCCCTAGAGGCAGACAACAGCCCCCAGGCTCATATAGGCCCAAACAATGGGGTGCTTCCACCTCCAAAAGCGGAGAAGACAAATCACAGCCATATAGGAAACAGTCCCAATGACTTCCTTCTGCCAATGCCAAGCATTTACCTTTTGGCAGCACCCTTAGGGGGAAAACTAGCACTTTTTTCACAAAATTGGCACATGATCACCCAGGACAAATGGGTCGTAAATATAGTTTCTCAGGGCTACAGGTTCCACTTTCACACCCTTCCAAAGGCAAAAGGTATACCAGACCTGCCACACAATCAATGGGCAGAGGCACAAAAACAAGTTGCATCTCTCATGGACATGAGGGCTATTCAGCCAGTGCCTCAACAAGAGCAGGGACAAGGATTTTACTCGAGACTTTTCTAAGTACCAAGAAAGGAAAAAGCATGGAGACCAATTCTGGACCTGTCTATTCTAAATACTTTTCTGCTCGCTCCGAAATTCAAAATGTTGACTCTGCAGCAGCTTTCTGCCCATGCTGGGCAAGAAGGCTTGGCTTGTAACTTTGGACCTCAAAGAGGCATACCTGCATGTCCCAATCAGACAATCTTGCAGAAGATATCTCAGATTAATAGCTGACTCAATGCACTACCAATTCTCTGCACTGCCCTTTGGTTTATCTACTGCGCCCAGGGTCTTCACTAAATGCCTGGCACCAGTAATTGCATTTTGCAGACGAAGAGGAATTCAAATATATCCCTACTTGGACGACTGCCTTAGTCAAGCAGAGACCAAAGACATTCTACTAAAGCATCTGGCGTTTGTAAAAAGATTACTAATTTGCTTAGGGTACACAGTAAATGAAAATAAATCAAAACTAGTACCCTCTCAAGAGATAATATTCCTGGGTGCAAGCTTAAATACAACTGCCCAGACCCAGATGGCTTATCTCATGCCAGACAAATAAAGGAAACTGACTTCTTATTTCAAAAGCATGGCAACAAAGACCCAGTTATTTGCAAGAAAAAGTCTGCAGGCTCTGGGCTACATGGCCTCTTGCATTCTGCTAATTCCAAATGCAAGACTGCATATGAGGAAACTACAATGGTATCTAAAAAGTGTTTGGACTCAACATTGCCACAGCCTGGAATTAATAATTTCACTCATTCCCTGCCAACAATAGGAGTTTCGATGGTGGGCACATGCCTGTCACCACAACAAGGGACAGACATTCACTTTACCCACAGCCAGGCAAACACTAACAACAGATGCTTCAAATTATGCCTGAGGGGCCCACATGGCAGGAAAATATATTCAGGGCACATGGTCCCCAAGCCAAAGGCATCTTCACATCAATCAAAAAGAGATGCTAGCTGTACAAAATGCCCTGACAGCCTTCAAGGACCTACTTCACCCAGGACAACTGCTGATAAAGACGGACAACACCACAGTCATGTGGTGCATAAACAAGCAGGAGGGCACACACTCCTACCCCCTCTGCAGACGAGCCATGATTTTGTGGAACACAGCATTGACTTACCAAGTATACCTGCAAGCAGAGTTCCTGCCAGGAAAAACAAATGCACTGGCAAATGAACTAAGCAGAAACCTCATGGACCCTCACGAATGGAAACTAGATCCACAAATCTTCAGCATGATAACAAGGAAATGGGGATGCCCAGACATAGATCTTTTTGCCTCCCCTCACAACTGCCAACTTCAGAGATTCTGCGCAAGGACATATCACAAACAAGCATGGAAACTGGATGCTTTGTCATTCAGCTGGAACAAACTTACAGTATATGCCTTTCCTCCACTGCCTCTCCTCCCCAAGGTACTCCTAAAGGTCAGACAAGAGAAGCCACAAATGATACTGATTGCCCAGGTTTGGCCTCGCCAACACTGGTACCCAATCCTAAGGAGCTTGTCTCAAGGCCCTGCCTGGGCATTGCCTCAAATTCCTCATTTACTGACCCAAAAAAAAACAATCAGATCCTGCACAGCCATCTCAGAACCCTAACTCTAGCTGCATGGCGGATAGTGTAACCATTCAGAATACACTTCTCTCTAAAGCGGTTATGGATGTTATTTTGGAGGCCAGGTGGCCCAGCACCAGGAAATCTTATGCAGAAAAATGGAAGAGATTCTCTGCTTGGAAGCAGGCGCAAGGAATTGACATGCTTGTACCAAATATTCCTCAGATTTTGCAATATCTGACTGAGATGCTGGGCAAAGGCCTATCCTTCTCATCAATTAAGATCCATGCCTCTGCCATTTCAGCTCATACAATACAGAACCACCAACGTTTTCACATCCATTGCTTAGGCGGTTCCTCAGGGGGGGGGGGGCAAAAACATAAGCCCCCCAAGGAGAGCACCAGTACCTGCATGGGACCTCAGTTTTGTCTTGGAAAAACTCCTTTTGAGCCAGCCAATACAGCTGAGATAAAATTTTTATCATGGAAAACAGCTCTGCTCCTAGCAATAACTTCAGCAAGAAGAGTCTCAGAGCTACAGGCATTAATGGCTGTGGAACCTTTTATTATCTTCCATCCGTACAGGGTTTCTCTAAGGACAAACCCAACATTTATGCCTAAGGTGGTGTCCAGTGTGGCTCTTAACCAAACCATTCATTTGCCTATTTTTTATCCAAACCCACAGAATAAAGGGGAGAGAATTCTGCATTCTTTGGACATACACAGACAGCTACGCTTCTACTTGGACAAAACTAAAGCTTTCAGAAAGACTGAGCAACTTTTAGTGGCATATGCTGCAGGATCACAAGGAAAGGCCATCTCAAAGCAGACTATTTCAAAATGGATAGGACACTGCATTCGTTTCTGCTATTCACAACATGGCAAATCAGTGTTTAAGGGCATTAGACCACATTCTACCAGGGCAGCAGCCACCTCAACAGCCTTCCTCAGAGGAGTACCAACCAAGGATATTTTGGAGGCTGCAACTTGGACTTCAGTGCACACTTTTACTAAGCACTACCACTTACCTCTTTACTCTAAATCCAGAGCAGGCTTTGCCACTGCAGTTCTGCAGGGCCTTATAGCCACTCCTAATTCTATTTAGACCCATCCACCCTACCTCAGCTTTGGTATTCAACCCAAGTGTATTGACTGCAACAGTGAAACACGATGAACATAGTACAGTTGTGTACCTACCATAAATGTAGATGTTTGAGTGTATTCACTGTTGCAGTGCAGGTTACCCACCCACCATATCCCCTTCTTTGCTGGGACTTATCTGTACTTCTCTATCCTATACAACCTATGTGGTGTATTTGCTTGTAGATGAAGGCATTGTTTATGTTAGTGCATTCTTTTATAAGCAATGTTTTTTTAGCCTACCCTTTTGGGGGCACCTGACATCTGGGGCAAGAAAAACTGAAGAAAATGGCATAAGCTGCATCTTTTATACCCCTGGCGCTCTGATGTCAGGGAAGAGGCGACAGCAACTGATGCCGGACCAGGACTTTGGAATTCAGGCCGACTGCGGGTAGCCTGCCAGCAGGATAACCCAAGTGTAATGACTGCAACAGTGAATACACTCTAACATCTACATTTATGGTAGGTACACAACTGTACTTTTCCCCTCCCTCCAGCCCCCTTCTCTCTCCTCTCTGTGTATATTACTTTCCCCTTACAGGGGTATTGGTATTTACTTTTTACTGGTGGTGAGTTTCCCACCATAGCTTAGCTCCCTTTTGGGGGGCTCCGGATATTTGAGGCAAGAAAAACTGATGTAATGGCGTCGGCTGCCTGTTTTTAAAACCCTGACGACTTTGTCAGTCCTGGAGCTACAGCAACCGACGCAGAAATACTAAGTCTCTGGTATTCGGGCTGAATGAGGGCTACCTGCAGGCAGATAACTCAAGTGTGATGACTGCAGCAGTGAATGCACTCTAACATCTACATTTATGGTAAGTGTACACAACTGTACTTTGAGGGGTTAGTAACTCGAGGCCACCCAGAAGAGCACCAACCCCAGCTTGGGACCTTAACTTTGTGTTGGAAAAGCACACCCTGCCCCTCTTGAAACCAGCCATTTCAGCAGAGCTAAAATTTCTCTCCTGGAAAACACAGCTTTCCTTCTGGCCATCACTTCAACCAGAAGGGTCGCTGAGCTGCAAGCACCCATGGCTGTGGAACCCTTCATTAGCTTCCATACTGACAGGGTATCCTCAGGACTAACCCATATTTTGTGCCCAAGGTGGTGTCCAGCGTAGCTGTCAGCCAATCCATTCATCTGCCCACCTTTTTCCCTAACCCACAGAACAAGGGGAAAGGATCCTGCACTCTAGATGTGCACAGACATCTCAGATTCTACCTAGGCAGAACTAAATCCTTCAGAAAGTCTGATCAATTGCTGGTTAGCTTTGCTGCAGGGGCAGAGGGCAAAGCCATCTCCAAACAAACCATTTCCAAATGGATAGCACACTGCATCCATTTCTGCTACAAGCAACACAGAAAGCCTCCCCCAAGGGGGTCAGGACTCACTCCACCAGAGCAACCTCCACATGTGCAGCTTTTCTCAGAGGAGTCCCAACCAGGGACATCCTGGAGGCTGCCACCTGGACATCTGTTCACACCTTTACCAAACATTACCACCTGCCTATCTTTTCCAAATCCAGGTCAGGGTTTGCCTCTATAGTCTTGCAGGGCATCCTAACCAGCCCACAGTTTCCTTGACCACCTCCACCCATTTCCTCAGCTTTGGGAATCAACCCAAATGTGATGACTGTAACAGTGAAACATGAAGAACACAGTGCAGTTGTGTGCACTTACCATAAATGTAGATGTTCGAGTGTATTCACTGTTGTAGTCCTGGTTTCCCTCCCTACATCCCCCTCTTTTCTCCTCTTTCCTTACAAGGGACATGTATTGGTATTTACTTTCTACTGGTGGGGTTCTTCCACCAGAGCCTGGCTCCCACTTGGGGGCTCTTGACAGGTTAGGGCAAGAAAAACTGATGTAATGGCGGCGGCTGCCTTTCTTTATACTACTGTCGACCTGACGTCAGTCCTGAAGCAACAGCAACCGACGCAGAAATACTAAGCCTCTGGTATTCGGACCGGCCAAGGGCTACCCTGGCAGAGATAACCCAGATGTGATGACTGCAATAGTGAATACACTTGAACATCTACATTTATGGTAAGTGTACACAACTGTACTGTCTTGTAGTTCCTTTGGAGCTTGGCC
This sequence comes from Protopterus annectens, assembly GCF_019279795.1. Taxonomy (NCBI): domain Eukaryota; kingdom Metazoa; phylum Chordata; order Ceratodontiformes; family Protopteridae; genus Protopterus; species Protopterus annectens. The sequence goes on along the minus strand of NC_056747.1, from coordinate 165,489,703 downwards.
TTTGAAGTATGCCATGTGTGCTTTCAGGAATATTCTAGCACTGGATTCCGTGGCTTAAAATACACTGTTGTAAAGCTGAGTTCAGGGAGTCCACCCTAATTCCCCCTTGACTGGTGATTCCCTTTCTGGTAAGTGGCACCAAAGAAACAGACAGCCCCCTAGTTCCTTTCTCTAGTGTTGCGTGCCCCCCCCCCCTTTTCCAGAATGTGCTTTACAGTTAAATCAGTCAGCTTCGTCTGAGCTTTTTAAGTATATCTAGACTTTGTGTTTGAGTAGTGGAGCTTTGTATTCTTTAAGATAAAGCTAGATGTGTCATATTCTTCACTATTGGCACTTTTTTGTAAAAAGCAGTGGGATCACTGCCACAGACTGAGTCCAGCTTGTGGCCTGACTTCATCGTGCCAGTCCTCAGAGCTGAGCATTTTTCTGTCCTCATACCAGGTTGAAGCCTTGCCTTCTTTTGGACATTGGCATGACCTGGTATAATGGGGGCATTTGTTCTTTCTATCTTCAGTTCCTTGTTGCCTTATATATTTATGTACACTGTATTCTGAAAAGAGCATTTGTTAGCCTCATGGTACATTTAACTTAGCAGGCAGGTACTGTTCTGGGGACATGGTATTGTGCTTTTAATGTCTATGCTAAGTTTTTGTTGGTATACTTTGGGTCTAACTTACCAGCATGGTATCTCTGCCCCAGAGAAAGAAAATAATTGCTGATTTCCGATAAGGATTGAGACAGTTGGTACTTGAATTGCTTTCAGTCAGAGCATGATGTCCCAAATTGCAAGATCTGTCAAGGGTTCAACTGCATGGCAATATATAGAAAAGAACTCACAATATAGGCATACCAGGATATAAAGTGGCTCATGACAGTAGCCAGGATGTCCACCATTAACATCAGCAGCAACAGGGACCTGTTGAAATATCACTTAAAACAAAAAAAACTGAAAAAAGTGTGCTTGTAAGGAGAATGGAATAGAGACCCTGGAGCCTAGTACCTCACTGGTGTGGAGGACAGTCATGTCCACAGAGGCACCTTTGTATCTCCTGGCCCCTACACAAGGTTACAAGGTTTGTAATGTCTGTCCTTTGGAGTTTGCATTGACATTGCACTCAGGTATGTTCTCTCAGGCTGAAACCATGAGACACTCAGTGCTGTCTACTTGTTACAGAAGGGGGGGGAGTGCAGTATCTCCACTGTACTAGTAAAACAGGATGTCTGCATCTCTAAGTCAGTGTCCAAGGACATCCTCTGAAAGTGCCTTAAATGAGAGTCTTTGCATGTTAGGTAGTAACCACTACATCTGTGCTTAGGATGCCAATTGTCCCTCATCAGCTGCCCCCTGTTGGATCTACCCCTTACATCCTCCATCAGATTTCCCACCCATGAGTGGTTAAAGATGGCCCGGGACTTACTGAGATTTTCTTTCGAGCCAGCCAGTCCCTTGATCAAACTTTTGTCTGGCATCGTTTCTGTGAAAGATGAAGGTGAGGAAATTCTGTCATGAGAGCCTCTGACTCCACTAACTCATAAGAAGAGCTGGATTACAGATTCCAGCTACCCCATCTTTGATACAGATTAAGAGGATGTAGTGCCTTCTGGATCTCCCCCCAAGAGGCCACATAATTTGGGGATACTTTGTCACTTATGAGAGAATGGCTTCGTAGATGGCAGCATGACAAAGGCATCTGCTTCTCAGAAGAGATACCTAGACCACCAGGGATTAGAGCTGTATAAGCCTGTAACTATTCCTCCAGTATATGAAGCCTTGCATGATATTTTGAGGCAGTTTCTTGCATGATATTTTGAGGCAGTTTCTTTGGAGCCAGACTTCAAGGCCCCTTCCTTGCCCAAAGAGACCTGTCAGTTTTGACTATCAAGCCTCATAGATTTCTATGCAAAACAGTGCCATTTCCAAATACATTGCCTTTGAGTATTGCTAGGGGAGCTAAACCGGCCCAAAGATATAATCTGCTTTCCAGCACCCGAGAAAGTAGGCATATAGACTATACAGATACATGGATATTTAAAGATGCAATCTCCATTGCCATTGTTTTAAGATTACAGGCAGTTAAGCTATAAAATAAAACAAGGTGTTAGATCTAGTTTGGTTCCAAAAGCTAAACAGGGTCAGCCTTGGTTAGTGTTTGGAGGGGTTACAGTTTCGAAATACCAGTTTGTCATTGTTGTAAGAAAAAGTTTTTTATATTCATACATTTTCTTTAAAATCCGCGGTGGTGCAGCTGTAGCGTTGTTGCCTCACAGCAAGAGGTTCTCCTGTTCGATTCTCGGCTGGAGTGCCTTCTGTGTAGGAGTCTGCATGTCCTCCCCGCGGTCAAGTGGCCTCCGAAAGGCATGCGTGAATGGGCATGCCTTCGCTGAAGGTTGGGCATCGGGCTGGCAACTCACCACCATAAAAATCTACTGCCAATCATTAGCGGACCAGAGTTCCATTGTGGCGACCCCTAACCGGGAAAAGCCAAAAATACAAGCAACATATTCATACATTTTCTTACATTATGTAATGTTTTATCACATTTCATTGTAATATAATTCAAATAAGCTTTTTTATGTAAACTTCTGTATTTATATTATTTACACATGAATATATATATATATATATATGTATGTATATGTGTGTGTGTGTATGTATATATATATATATATATATATATATATATATATATATAAAGTTTTTATGTATGTATCTTTAAGAAAGAGAGGTCAGCCATCATGTCATTATTTGAATTGCTTTAAATAGAACACTTTGTGATGTTTCTAACAGATTCTGATGAAGTCTCATTCAAGAGACGAAAGTGCTTAATCATGAAAAAAGTATCGTTTCTTCTTGGGTCATCCTGGTGCATCTCATGTCATCACTGTGGTTACTTTATTTTTCTAAGTGTCTGTACTACCTGGATGCCAGCAAAGAAAAGAAACTAGAGAAACTAAGAGGAAGTTGACTGGAAAATGAAAAGAAAAAACCCTCTTGCTAGGTGGAATCTTGCAGCTATTCAGCAAAAAGCAGATGTTCATCGTGCATACAGCTGCAGTCATAACAGATGGGTTCTCCTGCCGTCAGGCGGGTCCTCGGTCGGCCGAATTCCAAAGTCTAGGTCCGGCGTCAGTTGTCGTCGCTTTCTTTCCTGATGTCAGTGCAACAGGGGTATACAAGACACAGCAGACGCCATTTTCTTCAGTCTTTTTTGCCGCGCGGTGCCCGAAGCAGAAGCAGTTCGCAAGTGCCGGTCGGCCAGCTCCTGAAATTACGAAAATTTGGAAACCGAAGTCTTCTTTAAAGCTAAGTACCCCATTGGGGAAACTTTTCTTGCCTCAGACCGATGTCAGACAAAGTTAACAATTGTATTTCTTGTGGGAAGCAAATACCGCATAAGGATTTCCATTCCCTCTGTATACCTTGTTTAGGCCCAGACCACGACGTCTCGGGCTGTCGCTTTTGCACTACTTTCAATAAACGCACTATTAAGCGTCGGGCGGAGTTCACCCAGCACTTTTTTGGTAAAGCTTTTGATTATAAAATGTCGTCGGAGACTCCGACTACCGTTTTGTCCAAAAAACGCAAGGACAAAGACCGACACGCGAGGTCCGCGGTCTCCACCGACACCACGCCAAAACCGGCTACACGTGGTCCGGTTCTCAGAGAGGCACCTACGCAGCCCCTGACTACCGACGACACTTCTCTGGCGGTGTCTTCTGTAACCAAGACCGCAGGTGCCTCGGCCCATACCCAGACTACAGCTACCAAAGCCACTGTGAGTGTTGAGCCTCCTAATGTGGACAGGTCCACTTCCACCCATGGTGTCTTTAGACCCTCATCTTCCTTTTCCATAAAGGCCTTTACTAAGTCCAAATCAGCCATGCATCCCAAGAGGCCTGTTGCACAGGGCCCATCTCCAGGCCCCATGCCTAAAATGCAGATGCTAGAAATGGCTGAGGATTTAATTACTCTTATCAGGGGTTCCCAACCCCCTCCGGACAAGTGACCCAGAGTGGAGGAAGATTCTCCCTCTTCTGACCAGGGCTCCATTATTTCAGAACATTCTGATGAAGAGGAACACTCGTACTCCCCTTTTGAAGATTCTGATGCAGAGCAGTCCATTCCTTCTGTATCTCCCCAGAGGATTTTTCTTTTGGGGAAACCTTGCATACCTTGAGGGAACACTTCCATTGGGAAGGCCAAGACTTTTCTGATTCCAAGAAAAGACTTAGGGAATTTATTTTGCTACCTCAGCACAGACCTCTGGCGATACCTCCTGTCTTGGACATACTTGATGTTTACTCGGAGGCTTGCCTTAATCCGGATTCCCTGCCTCCTGCCCCAGTCAAGCCTGATAGGTACTACAGAGTTCCTAACTCTCACCAATTTCTTTACAAAAGCCATAATGCTGACCCTGAAACCATTTCTCAAGGCCCCAATGGAATGAAGGCCTCTACTGCTAAGAATCCACTACCTTCCGAAAGAGAGGCTAGATCCTTAGAAAGGTGGGGAAAAAAGGTATATACCTCGGCCACCCTAGCCATGAGGGCCTTAAATTGTCAGTTCCATATGCTTAAATATCAGCAGTTTCTGTTATCACAATTAAGGAATAAAATGTCACAACCTGAACAACCAGATTTGAAGGAGTTGCAGGATATGATGCATAGTGCAGAACAAGTGGGTAAACACACCTTACAATGTGGCTATGATGCTCTAGAGGCCTCAAGTAGAGCTGCTGTTACAGGATCAGTCATTCGTAGACATGCCTGGCTTAGGGAACAAACCTTGCCTGATCATGTTAAAGCTAAACTACTAGATGCTCCTTTACAAAAGGATGTATTATTTGGTACTAATGCTGAGGAGATGCTACGGAAAATGGAAGAAAAAGCTAAATCTATGCAAACTGTCAAAGCTTTTCTACAGGTTCAACCACCACGTTTTAGCAGAAATTGGCCTCCAAAAAACTGGTCCTTTCCAGCCACGGACAAGCCCCAAAGAGGTAGATACAGGTGCACAAGGGGCAGAGGACAATCTCAAGGATCATATAGAGGCAGGCAATGGCAAACTCCAGCACCAAGAGGTGGCGAAGACAGTGCACAACAATACAGGAAACAAACCCAATGACTTTCCCCTTTTCATGCCAAGCAAGTCTCAGCTGGCAGCACCCTTGGGAGGAAAGCTGGCATTATTTTCAAGAAATTGGCATATTATCACAACAGACAAATGGATCCTGGACATTATAAACAGAGGCTACAGATTTCATTTTCACACTCTTCCAAAAATGAGAGGCATGCCGAACCTGCCACACAATCAAAGGGCAGAGGCTCAAATACAAATTTCAAAGCTCATGGACATGAAAGCTATTCAAGAGGTACCTACTCATGAACAAGGTCAAGGTTTTTATTCCAGACTATTCCTGGTACCAAGGAAAGGAACCGACTGGAGACCCATTTTGGACTTATCCATCCTAAACACATTTCTACTGCACCAAAATTCAAGATGCTCACCTTACAGCAGCTTCTTCCCATGTTGGGCAAGGAGTCTTGGCTGGTAACATTGGACCTCAAGGAGGCATACCTGCATGTCCCAATCAGACAAAGCTGCAGAAGATACCTCAGATTTCTTGCAGGTTCAATCCACTATCAATTCTCTGCATTGCCCTTTGGCTTATCTACTGCACCCAGAGTATTCACAAAATGCCTGGCATCAGTAATTGCCTACTGCAGACTTCAAGGGATACAAATTTACCCTTATTTGGACGATTGCCTGATCCAAGCGGACAGCAAACACATACTTCTGGAACATCTGGCTTATGTAACACGGTTATTGAATTCTCTGGGATACACAGTCAACAAAGAGAAATCCAGGCTAACACCATCTCAGAAAATAACTTTCCTGGGTGACAACTTGGACACAAACACCCAGATGGCCTATCTTGCGCCAGAAAAACAGGGGCAACTAACTCAGTACTTCAAAATACTAGCAAATTGTACCAGGCTAACTGCAAGGAAAATCCTGCAGGCTCTGGGGTTCATGGCATCTTGCATTCTTCTAATCCCATGTGCAAAGTTGCATATGAGGAAACTTCAATGGTACCTAAAAAACCTATGGTCTCAACACAACCACAGTTTGGAAACAATAATACCACTAATCCCATGTTCGCAAAAGGAATTTCTATGGTGGGTCCAAGCATGCCAAACAAACACAGGTCTACCATTCTGCAAGCCTCAAGCAAATCAAGTCATCACAACAGACGCCTCAGACTACGCCTGGGGGGCACACATGACAGACAGGTGCTTTTAGGGCAAATGGTCCCAAAAGGAAAAGCACCTTCACATCAATCAATCAAGGAAATGCTAGCAGTGATAAATGCAATTACAGCTTTCAAGGTCCTCCTGCATCCAGGGCAATTATTGATAAGAACAGACAACACCACAGTAATGTGGTACATAAACAAACAAGGAGGAACACATTCATACCCCCTGTGCAGGCTAGCCATGTCCCTTTGGAACTTGGCTCTGGAATGGCAAATTGAACTTCAAGCACAGTACCTGCCAGGATTGGAAAACACGCTGGCAGACAATCTAAGCAGAAATATGACAGACCCACACGAATAGAAGTTGCATCCTCAAGTGTTTACAAAGATAATCCAAGCATGAGGAAGGCCAGACATAGATCTCTTTACCTCCCACAGGAATCATCAATTGACAAAGTTCTGCTCAAGGACCTTCCATCCAAAGGCCTGGAGAGTGGACGCCCTTTCTTTCAGTTGGGCAGCACGGACAGTTTACGCCTTCCCACCTTTGCCTCTTCTGCCCAAGGTGCTCTTGAAAGCAAGAGCAGACAGACCGAAGATGATACTGATTGCTCCAGACTGGCCAAGACAACACTGGTACCCACTTCTGAGGAGCCTAACACATACTCCTCCCTGGACCCTACCTCTAATGCCTCTTCTACTGACTCAGCACAGCTACAAAACTCTTTACAGTCAGCTGAAAACACTCAATCTGGCTGCATGGAAAATACCTTAATACCACAACAGACCCTACTCTCCAAAGAGGTGCAGGATGTCATTTTGGAGGCCAGAAGGCCATCTACTAGAAAGGCTTACTCCGCAAAATGGAAACGGTTTTCCGCTTGAAATGCGAAAAAAGGCCAGGATCCTAGAAAACTGAATTTGCCTCTGATATTACAGTATCTAGCTGAGCTGTTGAACAATGGACTTTCATTTTCCTCCATCAAAATTCATGCCTCAGCCATATCTGCAGAATACAACACTGATCCACCCTTATTCTCTCACCCACTCTTAAGACAGTTCCTCAGAGGGGCTAAGAATATAAGACCTCCAAGGAAACAACCAATACCAGCCTGGGATCTTAATTACATTCTAGAAAAATTAACATTGCCTCCCTTTGAACCAGCTGCCTCAACAGATTTGCAATATTTGTCCTGGAAAACAGCTTTCCTTCTGGCCATTACCTCAGCTCATAGGGTTTCGGAACTACAAGCCCTCATGGCTGTACAGCCCTTTCTCATCTTCCATCAGGACAGGGTTTCCCTATGAACCAACCCGTCATTTATGCCCAAGGTAGTATCCAGGGTAGCTTTAAATCAGGCCATACACTTACCTGCCTTTTACCCCAATCCTCAAAACAAACGGGAAAGGCTGCTACATTCCTTAGACATCCATAGACAGCTATGTTACTATTTGGACAGAACAAAGCCTTTCAGGAAATCAGAACAACTCTTTGTGTCCTATGCTGTAGGAGCTCAAGGGAAGCCAATTTCCAAACAGACAATTTCGAAATGGATAGGCCACTGCATACGGTTTTGTTACTCCTTTCATGGTAAATCTGTACCTGCAGGCATCAGATCCCACTCCACAAGGGCCACAGCTACCTCTGCAGCCTTCCTCAGAGGAGTCCCTACCAAAGATATTTTGGTGGCAGCCACTTGGAGTTCTGTGCATACCTTCACTAAACACTACCATCTACCTTTATACTCCAGAACTAGAGCAGGCTTTGCTACTGCTGTGTTGCAGGGCTTTCTGACTCCTCCTAGTTCCACCTAAGTGCCTACCACCCCTTTCTTAGCTTTGGGATTCTACCCATCTGTTATGACTGCAGCTGTATGCACGATGAACATAGTACAGTTTTGTTCCTACCATAAATGTAGATGTTCGAGTGCTAATACAGCTGCAGTCCAGGTTTCCCTCCCTCCTTCCCCTCTAGGGGTATTCCTTTATGGTGTATTTGCTTGCAACTACTGTTTTTTGATTATATTGCATTGCATTATTACATAATTTTATGTATTGCCTTCCTTCTGGGGGCACCTGACATCTGGGGCAAGAAAGACTGAAGAAAATGGTGTCGGCTGTGTCTTATATACCCCTGTCGCACTGACGTCAGGAAAGAAAGCGACGACAACCGACGCCGGACCTAGACTTTGGAATTCGGCCGACCAAGGACCCGCCTGACGGCAGGACAACCCATCTGTTATGACTGCAGCTGTATTAGCACTCGAACATCTACATTTATGGTAGGTACAAAACTGTACTTTCAGGTTTCAGCTTTGACACAAGAGATGGCTTACAGTAATCTAGAGAAAACAAATCAAATAAACTACAGTTGTTTAAAGTAAGTGAAGCACTGAAGAAATATATAAAGGCAAATAACTAAAGGTTGGACAAAAATAGAAGACTCTTTAAATGACTATTCTGATCAGACTCATATGAAGTTACTAGGCTATTGGCCCTGAGGCCCTTACAAGCCTAGCCAAGAATTTAGCCCGTGTTCTAACAAGTCAGCACCCTATGCCACTGTCCAGCAGGGACACAGGTGGAATCACGGGGTGTATCGTCTGTTCCCCATCCAGGTTGCGCTTAAAAAGTGTTAATGAGGTACCCAGACCAAATTGAATCTGGAACTTACTCAAGGTTCTTTTTAGTTCCAAAAGAGACAGGAGCCTGGAGGCCCATTTGAATCTCAGCAGACTAAACAAATCAGTCAAGAAAGCGAAGTTCTGGATGGTGACACTGCAGTCCATTCTCCCCTTTTTAGGAAAGGACAATTGGATGTGCTCTATCGATCTCCAGGATGCGTACTACCATATAAAAATGGACAGGTGATCCAGGAGATATCTACGCTTCCGGCTGGGAGCCAGTCATTATCAGTTCAGAGCTCTGCCCTTTGGTCTCACCACAGCCCCCAGGGTGTTCAAATGCATGGCTGTAGTTAAGGCTCTCCTGAGGCATCTAGGATTCCAGGTGTTTCCGTATCTAGATGACTGGCTCCTTACTGCTGCCATCGAGCATCCCCTGATAAAAGCGCGGGACCACACAATTCACACTTGTGCACAACTAAGCATCACCATAAATTACAAAAATCTGCCTTGTTGCTGTTCTCAGTGTGTTGCATTTATAGGGGCAGAATTAAATACAAGAGACATGATAGCGAGGATTCCTCAAGAAAGCATCTCTACCATTCGTCGTCAAACCTCAGTACTCATGACAAAAAAAAAATAATTCAGGCACGGTGCATACTGAAGATCTTGGGTTCTATGGTAGCAGCAATTACTCTGGTCCCTATGGCATGCTTCCATATGAGAATTCTGCAGTGGCTCCTTTTCACTCAATGGTCATTCCAGGATCTACCAATGTCACACCTGATTTCAGTAAGAGTCTTCCAGGAGGGATCGGCAGTGGTGGCTCTACTCCCCCCAGGTCACCCTAGGCAGACCGTTCCTGACCCCTTAGCCGGTAGCCACAGTGACCGTGGATGCTTCCCAAATGGGGTGGGGTGGGGGGGCATTATCTGGAACAGACTGTTCAAGGGACTTGGCAACCACATGAGTATCATTTGCACATCAATGTCCTGGAGATGAGGGCGGTGCTCTTGGCGTTGGAATCACTTCAAGACTCTCTTCCTTCAGGGACTGTAGCAATACAGACTGATATGTCAGTTGTGTGGTATATCAACAAACAGGGTGGAACCAGGTTTTAGCCCTTGTGTCAAGAGGCTCCACGAGTATAGCAGTGGGCGATGTCTTCCCAACGTTTTCTGATCGTGACGCACCTCCTGGGGAAATCCAGCGTGATAGCAGATGAGCTCAGCAGGGCAGTTCTTATGCATCAAGAATGGACCCTGAAAAATTAAACTGCGGTTCTTTTTTGCAGATGGGGCCAGCCATGCTGCAATCTGTTTGCCACTCCCCTGAACAACAAATGCAACAGCTACTTCGCCCTAGTCCCACCACCGGGACAGTCACCCAAGGATGCACTTGTTCACGATTGGCCCCCAGGAGTGCTTTATGCCTTCTCCCCATTTCCTCTAATTCCCAAAGTTCTTCAGAAAGCAAAATTGTTGGGTCGCAAATTGATACTTGTTTACCCTTACTGGCCTTGTCAGACATGGTTTCCATTCCTTTGTCATCACCTGCAAGAGGAGCTTTGGATTCTGGACCCAGTTCCAGACTTCCTGACACATCAGTCAGGTGCTCCCCACCCCTCCATGCAAACTCTCAAGCTGACAGCTTGGTTTCTCCACTTCCAGTCCTAGCCAGGCTTCCAGAAGTCTCCCCTGCAGTTCAACACTTTTTGGTGTCTTCTCACAAAACCACTACCAGGAAACTTTATGCTAATAAATGGAAGACGTTCTCTTATTGGGCAAAAAAGAATGAGATTGATCCCTTTACTGCACCTATTTCAAAGATTCCTGATTTTTTGGCTGAGACCTTTGAACGAGGAGCAGCTGCAGCTACGATTCAGGTGCAACTGGCTGCCATTTCCAGTTTTCACGTACGACACTTTTCATAAACTTTGCAAGGCCTTTTTATGAGGTACTGCACTATTGAGACACCCAATAAGAGACCCTCCCCCTCTGTGGGGTTTAAATTTAGTTTTAGCAGCTCTAATTCTTCCCCCCTTTGAGCCAGTTTCTTCTTGTCCTCTAAAGTTTTTGTCGTGGAAAACCCTTTTCTTGATTGCCATTACATCAGCTAGGCGGGTTTCGGAGTTACAGGCATTTTCCATTCGCCCTCCTTATTTAATTTTCCACAAAGAAAGAGTCTCTCTCAGAACTAATCCTTCCTTTTTGCCAAAAGTATCTTCAGAGTACAATTTGAATCAATCCATTGAACTTCCTGTTTTCTTTCCCTAATTATGGCAACAAGGCAGAGCATAAGCTCCAGCAATTGGATGTTCATAGGCAGCTTCGCTTTTATTTACATAGAACCAAGGACATTAGAAGCTCAGGCCAATTACTTGTATCCTTTTTAGAGAAGAAGCAAGGTTCTCAGGTTTCTAAAATAACCTTGTCAAATTGGCTTTCAAACACCATCACATATATTCATGAGTCACGAAACATGAAAATCCCAGGAAAGATTAGAGGACACACTACTAATGTCTTTGGCTACCTCTGTTGCTTTTCAAGCTAAACTACCTCTAGGCTCTATCATTGCAGCAGCAACATGTGCTAACCCCCATACCTTCATTACAGGGCATCCTTTGGTTCCATGGTCCTGAAGAGTATTTTCCAGTGAGCCACCCAGGATTTATGTGCTGGGGATGCTGTCCCAAACTGAAAGGAGGAGTGCGAACTAGGGACAACATAACATAAAGAAGTTATGTTCTTACCATAACGTTCCATGTTTGTTGTCCATCTCACCTTCCTTCCTTGCATCCCTCCCTCCATTCCTGGATGATCGAGAGGATTTCCTTTTTTTTTGGCTACACTGGCTGAGTTTTTGCTGTCCCTCCAGCTGCTTAAGAGTCTTTGTCCCCTCCCTTGTTAAGCCTCTTTTTTGTTACAAGAGGATTATCTGCTATGGTAACTTTTTGGTAAATTGATTTTTTCCTGCTTTGTCTAGTGGTTGGTTATCACAAACGAGATCTGTGTAGCTACTGCTAGGCATGTTGGGATAGGGGTTAGCCTCAGGCCATTAAAGACTTTTCGAGCTGTAGTATGTGGCCGAGTTGGAGCCACGTTCGGCTCTGAACCCAAACAGAAAGAAGGAAGGCGAGATGGACAACAAACATGGACCGTTATGGTAAGAACATAACTTCTTTTTTCTTTAATGCAAGCAAAATAAGCAATGGCTTTTAATTCAGACACAACCAAAAATAAGAATATAACAAAGAATAGCAGTCTTGCTTTGGTCGCTTTGACTTCAGAAGTTGAGACTGCAATGGTTTGTGAGGAAATAGCTATCTTTTGTTCCCTGCAGGATCAGACACTTCTACTCTGTATTCTCTGCAGTAAGCAGACATGCAATACATTAATTTTCCATAGTTATACTAAAAAATAACACTAATAACTGCAGTAATAAACATAAAAACTTGATAGCATTAAAAAGGGAAGAGATCCGCACAGCACCATTTTTACTGTGCAGGCACTTCAGAAGAAGAAGTGCTGTATTTAGCAAAGACGAAAGTGCAAATTTTTCACTATTGTTGCTATGAAATCAATAACAGTTCATCCACCTGACACTGCAAATACTGTCACACACCAGTAAATGTTTATTTCTCAATATTCTTAGTGCACAGCATGAAAAGCAAAGTTTCATTGTGGCTGGACACACCACTAGATATTAATAATTTATCAGTAGTACTACAAGTGCACAGTCTGAAATTATATAGTACCACTGCAAATACATAAAGCAAGACAAATACATGGCCAATGACTTTCCACTCATTAAGCATAATAGTATACAGCTAAACTAAACCAGTGGTTGTCATGTCTACTCGTGTGTATATTTTCTGGCAAATTAATGGCAAATCATTAACTATTACAGTTAGAAAATAATGGCAGGCAGTTGAGTTTCAGACTTCATACCCTTCAGAAAATTCATGCTAATGCAAAATCTGTTCCATCAATGTTCTAAGTTTGTAAGAGCAATATTTAAAAATTGTCCCATTTTTATTTATGCCTTTGTCCAGATTTCTTGCTCTAAGAGGTTGAGACGTATGTGCGGATACTTATTTCTCAGGGAATATGTGTGCCTTTAACGAAGAGGTTTTTTTTTACCCTAAATTTGAGGTAGTGTCTAATTGCTGTAGTAAGGTTCTATAACTTTTGATGAGAATGCGTCAAGTAAAGGACTGTAATGCTTTGTTGCTTACAGTGTTAATGGCATCCTTGTTGGAAGGTAAGGATGCATTGTTGCCATTTATTTGTGTTTGTTAAAAACTTAAATGGTAAACGGTAACGGCTGCAGTCCGTTACTGACATTTGTCTGTTACGGTTGCAGTCCATTACTGACATTGCTTTGACATACCCTTCAGAAAATTCATGCTAATGCAAAATCTTTTCTATCAATTTTAATTTTTTCATTATTTTGGATAGTTTGCAACTGTGATATTTTCCGGCTTTTGCACGCTATGAATTTTCATGCAGCCAAGCAACCAGAATCGGTAATTAGGTGGGAGGTTTAGAGACGTGGCCATGATGCTATGTGTGAGGTAGATTGGGGTGGAGTTTGCTACTGCGCATCTGGTGGGTTATCAATCCTCCAAACCAAAAAAAAAAAAACAGTTGCAGAGATTAAACAGATATGCAGTAAAACAGAAGTGCAGAAAACTTTTGAAAATATGCACTTATCTTTTTTCCAATATCACAGCAGAGCAAATGCTAGAAGCCCTAGCTCACTCCAGCTTTGAACAGCTTGAGCAAACAAGTACAAACTGGTTTAAAACACTGGCTTTTAAAGGCAGAGAAACAGAAACCAGCCAAATTATCCAATCAAAATGACACTGTTGCATGAATGCTTCTAGCTAGATCAAACCAGACTGATTCTCCCTCGCACAAAGAAACAGCTAGGCCTCTCTAGACAAAATATTTCACTACAAGCTCCAAAAGTCACAAACAGTAACAGATATTCAGCTCTAACAGACAGAAAGGAGACTAAAAAACAGTTGCAGAGATTAAACAGATATGCAGTAAAACAAGGTGAAATGATAAAACTGCAAAAATCAAAGATTGAAATAAAAGGCTGACTGAGCATGAGACTTCTCCAAAAGAGCAGTATCACAAAGTAGCAGTTGGAAGGCAGCGAGAGAACCTGCGATTTCTGCTTTAACAGCAAAGGTGGAAGGAACAGACTGCATTTATTACATTGGTGTACATTTCTAATGATTGTTAGCAGTATATTTTGTCATTGTGTGGCAAACTGTCTTCGGAAAATTATTTGTCAAAGGGCACACCCCATAGGAATGGCTTTCAAGTACTTGCTTCAAGTGTTCCTCCATTGTGGAAATTTGTCACTTGGCCATCATTTTTCATCTTCGGCAGACAACATTGTTTAGATTATGCGTTCAGTGCTTCAGGGGTAGTAATTTTTACTAGTCTTTCAGCTTCTACCTGTTGAGAGGATTATAATTTTATTTCTTTGTGTTCTTCCCAGCAGTTACTCACTGCACAAGGCCTCTGAAGTCTGATGTAGCAGAATGCATGTGTACACACATTTCTGTCTACATGCTCAAAGAATCACATACTTCTGTTAATAAAGTAGCAGTGGAAATTTTTCAAAGTACCCCTCTCATCCGTTAAGAATGTACAAGTATTCCAATGCAATGAATTCTGACTATAGAGAAACCCACAAGTCTTTATTGAATTCAGGCCAGTAATCCCAGCTTTGGTAAACAATGGATAGTGCAACTGTAAAGTCTGTAAAAATACTCCACTGGGTATCAGGTTTTTCATAATACATTGGGGAGAGTCATAAATACAATCCAAACCAAAATGCATAAACATCCTGCAGCCAGTAGATACAAGGATCAAACCAGAAAGACCCTGGCAAAACAGAGTACCATCTGTGAAAAAACAATTTCAAACCTCCCTTGAAGATAAGGTATCATGGGAAATTGGTGCATGTAGCCTCTTAAGGACATACAAGTGTTCCAGCTCAGTGGCTTTTGAGTTCGCAGTAACCCACAAGTTTTTAATAATACATTCAGTCCACCATACAAACACATCTCCACTAGCTATAAATTACTCTCTCTTTCCTTTAGCATCATCATTACAGCATAAGTGAAGAGTCTAGCTGTGGTCTAAAACACACTACTTGTGAAAAGCCCAATATCCATCAACTTAGGGTGGATTCCAAATATGGTTTGAAGCAAAATGAGCCCACAGTACATACATATAGGACCAAGCCAGAAAGACGGTAAATCTCTCTTCGTACAGATACTGATCACTTCTCTTACTTTTAAGTTTAAAAATTCTATTCCTGGAAAGGGTGTATTCAGGGAGTGCAATTATCTTTTATAGCAGTATGTACAGAGTTAACAAGAGGAAAAAAGTAAATAAGGATGTTGGAGAGAACACACGGTTGGAGAGAGAGAAATTCAAAATTATATTGGGAAAAGGCTCTAAATCACTAGGTCCTCAAATACTGAACTGTGTGAGTGGAGTGATGAAAGTGATTCAAAAAGTGGAACTAAAGAACTTGAGAACAAGGTATACTGCCTATAGTAAAGGGTCTAAAGTCTTCCGGCTTTTCCCAGTTAGGGGTCTCCACAGTGGAACTGCCATCCGCAAATGATTGTCAGTGGATTTTTACGATGTCGAGTTGCCAGCCCCAATGCCCAACCTTCAAAGAAGACACGCCCATTCACGCATGCACCTACCTGCATGTCTTTAATGTCACTCGACCACAGGGAGGACATGCAGACTCCACACAGAAGGCACTCCAGCCGAGACCAGAAACCGTATGGCTGCTGATGGAGATGCCTCAATGGCAGAGGGACTTAATTATTTCTTCTCCCATTTTGAGATGGAAACAGCAGAGATAGGCCACAGCAGTCTCATGTCATCTGTACCAGCCTCCTACAATCACACCTTCACAGTACAAGAGCATGATGTAAGACGTGTGCTCAAAAAGGTTTAGCCAAGAATGGCTGCTGGTCTTGATGGAGCTTCGGGATTAGTGCTGAAGTAATGCACAGACCAGCTCTGTGGGTTCTTCACAAAGATTTTGAGCCTGTATCCAAGTCTACTATTCTATCTTGTCTGAAGTCAACTACGCTCATTCCACTGCCAAAGAAACCTGTCATCAGTAGTCTAGATAACTAACATCCAGTGGCACTTATTCCTGTCATCATTAAGTGATTTGAATAAATGATTCTGTGACACATCAGAGACAGTCTCCCAGTTGTCTTAGATGCACACCAGTATGCTTGCAGAGCTAATAGGTCTATGGAAAATGCCATCTCCACTGCCTTGCACACTGTACTTTGTCATCTTGAGCAGCAGGGGAGCTATGTGAGGATGCTCTTTGTAGACTTCATGTCAGCTTTTAATGCATTTGTCCTGGATAGACTGGTCACTAAACTCACTGGCATAGGAGTTCAAACCTACCTGCCGTTGGATTAAAGACTTTAACCATCCTCAGATGGTTAGACTAGGTCCATACCTCTCCTCCACACTGAGGCTAAACACTGGTGTCCCAAAATGCTATGTGCTATGCCTTCATCTATATGCTCTTTACACCCACAACTGCATTCCCTTTATTTCTACTAATACCATCATTAAGTTTGTGGACGACAACGCAGTGGTTCAACTTATTTCAAGAGACGAGACAGCATATAGAGATGAAGTTCAAAGACTGACTGCATGGTGTACTGATAACCTTGCCCTGAACTCTGCCAAAACAAAAGAAATCATAATAGATTTCTGAATTCACAATGCAGATCACAAGGTAATATATGTCAGTGGAAATTGTGTGAAAAGGGTTTCTGCCTTCAAGTTTCTAGGTATACATGTGACAGAAGATCTTTCTTCATCCATAAACACCATGGAGGCAGTCAAGAACACACTGCAGGCACTCCATTTCCTGAGGATGCTCAGGAAAAACAACCTGCAAGAGGAGCTACTGGTTTCTCTTTACTGCTGTTTTATTGAAAGTGTGCTGACATACTGCATTTCCACAGGGTATGTCAGCAGCTCAACGGCAGACAGGAAGCTCCTTCAAAGCATCATTAACTCTGCCCAGAAAATCATTGTCTGCTCACTGCCCACTTTGGAGGAATTCTTCAGTTGTAGCTGTCTTGGTAGGGCATCCAACATCTTGAAAGACTCTTCTCACCTGGGCATCACCTGTTTGAGCTGCTGCTTTCTGACAAGACAGTTCAGGTCCATTCCATGTCAGACAAACCGACTTAAGAACAGATGTTAAGTTGTCAATCTCGCCTTCATTCTTGCTGGATGGGTTGGGCTCCGACTCTGCCACTTACTAAAGGAAGAGAGCTAATTTTACCGTCTCGAGGCAACCCTATATCCCATGATGCTATGCGATAACTCCCCAGATCTCGTTTGCCGCTTTCACTTGCGAGGTGCGTTTTTTTACCGGCTCCTGGTAAGTCACCTTTTTTTTGGTTAGTTTTCCACCCAGTTGTTTTTTAGTAGTTAACGACTACTTTTAATCCTATTCCCGTTAATACCTTCCCTTTTTTCCCCTTATATCCCCCCCTCCACTCTTTAGGTTAGGCCTTAAGCCTGCCCCTTTCCTAATTATTCTTAGGGATCCTGTGGAGTGTTTGGGTGTGTCAGTGTCCCACTTAATATTTTTATTGTTTTTGAGTGTTGTGTGTGTGTTTCCTTTTCCTTTTGTGCTCCCTTGACACTGTTATGTCGAAGGAACCAAAAGAAACTAAGGTCTCAGGCTTTAAGAAGTGTGACTCGTGCTGTCAGAAAATGTCTGACAGACTGTCACACTTCTTGTGTTTACTGCCTGGGACCCCTGCACCTGCAGGACTCTTGCTCTGTGTGTCACGCGTTCAGTCCAAGAGTCCTGCAGGAGCGCAGGAACAAACTAATATTGAGGGGCTTGTTAAAGCCCGAGGGCTCCCTGACTAAGTCTGTGTCGGGGAGGCCTTGGACACCAGCAAAACCGTCGGCTACGAGTACCAAGCCTTCGGCTGCTGGCTCTTTGTCTGTGCCTAGATCGGCTCCGGCTGGAGCCGATTCCTCTGAGTCACAGATTCCTCTCTCGGCCCCCCTCGATGCCGATACCTCTGAATCCATGCATTCACGGTCTGCTCCGGCTGGAGCCGAAGTGTCTTCGGCTCCATCCATATCTAAGAAGAGGTCAAGATCCCCTTCGTTAGAGTCCATCCATTTGGCTCCGAGATCCCCCCTGCTCTCGGAGCGGAGCCATCTGAGCCGATCTTCTCAGTCGTCCAGGCTTTCCGACCACGACCTTGAGAGAGTGGTAAGTAGGCTATTAAAGTCTCAGGCATTGGCCCAAATGATCTCTAGCCCATCTCATCAGACGGTAGCTATTATGACTCCACCTATTTTTCCTCCTTCGACTCTCCCTCAGAGTTCGGAGACGTGACTGTTGTGGCGTTGGAGCCAGTACCTCCCCCTTCAGCTCCTTCATCTTCCGCTCCGATCTCCTCCTTGATGCCTTCATTGGAGGGATCCGGGCACCTGGTCTCTCTCATCGGCTCCGAGGGGGTGAGTGGCATCGGACCATTGTCTGACCCCGTTCTCCCTCTCGGAGCATCGGCGCTGGAGAGCTCGGCGCTGGAGAGCTCGGCCCCAACATCGGCCTCGGAGCCTTCCCTGTCTGTGCGGCCTGGGGTTCCCACCTCTTCGGAGTGGGAGCCCTCTGGCCTTTCTGATGGGGGATCTTCGAGGTGATGAGGGGTGTACTAGCCCCAGGGCATAGTCAACGGTCAGCTCCATTAGCTCCTCCCACTACAGTGCCTGCTGATGTCTCTTCCCACTCTTGCTCCCCGGACCCAGAGATCCAATGCCTCAGGTTTCCCCACTGGGAATATCTTCCTCTTCCAAGGCTTCTCTTGACCTGTCAGCAGAGCCTCCCTGTAAGAGGTCATGTAAGAGGAAGCATATGGACTCCCCTGAGTCCATTACATCTGACACTGACTTGGATGAGTCTGAGGGATCCCCAAAGTCCCCCTCTGAGGATGTCTCTTTCTCAGACATCCTAGAAATCCTAAAGCAGAGGGGGAACTGGTCTTCCCTTAATCCTTCCGAGGACAAGTCTGTGTACCTGGAGGCATTTGGTTCTCGACCCTCCACCTCCTGGATGTCTCCGCCTTTTTGACCCCCTTATGGAAGTAGTGGCTCGGAAGGCGTGGTCGGCCCCGGATTCGGTGGAACCCACCCCTCGGAAGCCATCTAAATTCATCACGGCACCAGTTGACAAACAATTCTTAATAAAAGGTGTACCGGCAGATGCCATGGTGGTGGCTGCAGCCACCAAGAAGGAACTAGCTGATCCTTCAGTACCTATCCATCCTCCTTATAAGGATTCTAGGACCATGGATAGGTATGGTAAGCGGATGTTTTCTTCAGCAACCTTTGCCATGCGGTCGCTGAATTACTTGTTTCACTTCACTCGCCTTCAGAGAGATATTCTCAAAGAGTTGGGAGAAATCTTACAGGATCCGTCAGTTGCTGGGTCCCAGGATAAAATCATCTCACAGCTTGGAACCCTAAACTCAATTGTTAACTCCTCCATGTGTCTCATTTCATATGCAGCCGATGGAGCGAGTAGGGCCGCGGGCACAGGAGTGGCCTTAAGGCGTCACGCCTGGATGCGGCTTTGTAATTTTGCGGAACCTTTCAAGGCGTCCTTCACAAATTCCCCTTTTGACGGTTCGGCTTTGTTCGGACCTCAAGTGAAAGACACCTTGACCAGATGCGAACAAGATGGCAAGACTCTTTCTGCCGTAGGAGTCCGTTTCTCCACCCCTTCAAGACCATACCCTAAGGGTCAAAAAGGTGGGAAAATGTGGTTCCGCAAATCTCAAGGAGTCACGCCTGACGCAAGAGGTCAGTTTACCCCCAGAGGCAGAGGGGGTAACAACAACAGGCGCCGCCCTAGGGGCAGAGGGGGTCCGCAGAACCAGGGTAGCAGGGAGCCTCTCTCTGACAAACCCTTCCAGCATCCCTGAGATGTTGCCTGATTGTCCACCTTTGGAGGCAGTCGGGGGAAGATTGTCGCTGTACCCAAAAGCCTGGCTTTCCCTTACTCAAGACAAATGGGTACAGTCGATCATATCCGAGGGTTACAAAATTCCCTTTATCCAAACCGCAATTCAGCAAAAGGGAACCCTTCCAGACGTTCAACCCGGTCTAAGGGAACTAGCAGTACCAGAGATATCAAAACTGCTAGCAAAAAGAGCCATCCAGCCAGTCCCAGCAGACCAACTAGGATCCGGAATCTACTCAAGGTTCTTTTTGGTACCGAAAAAGACAGGGGACTGGAGACCAATATTAGATCTCAGCAAACTAAACAAGTTTGTAAAGAGAAAAAGATTCTGGATGGGTCACGCTACAGTCCATTCTACCCTTTCTGGGCAAGGACAATTGGATGTGCTCCGTGGACCTTTAGGATGCGTACTATCACATCAAAATTCACAGGTGCTCCAGAAGGTTTCTCCGCTTTCAGCTAGGGGCCAGTCACTACCAATTCAGAGCCCTGCCCTTTGGTCTCACTACAGCCCCCAGAGTGTTCACCAAATGTATGGCAGCGGTTACGGCTCACCTGAGATGGCAAGGATTCCAGGTGTTTCCATATCTAGACGACTGGCTCCTCACTGCCACCACCAGGCATCAACTTCTCCAAGCCAGAGCTTACACCATTCACATTTGCAGAGGGCTAGGAATCTCTATAAATTTCAAAAAGTCTGCCTTGTCGCCTTGTCAGTCTATTACCTTTATAGGCGCCAACTTGGACACCGTACAACTTTCAGCAATGTTAACAGATCAAAGGGTCTTAGATATTCAAAACCATGTCCATGTTCTTCTTCAGAGCGACAAAATTCAGGCCAGGTATGTCCTGAAAGTATTGGGTCTTATGGCGGCCGCCATAACACTTCTTCCTCTTGCATGTTTTTACATGCGTCTTCTACAGTGGATGCTTTTCGCCCAATGGTCCTTTCAGCAACGCCCTATGCACCACAAGATCATGATGACTCCAACTTGCAAAACTCATCTGTCCTGGTGGATATTGTCCCCTCAAGTCCATCAAGGCAGACCCTTTGTTCCTCCTTCCCCGGTCGCCACGGTTACATCGGACGTCTCCCTGATCGGGTGGGGGAGGGGGGCATTTTCAGGGCAGGATGGTCCATGGCACTTGGCAACCTTTCGAACGCCACCTGCACATAAATGTCCTAGAGATGAGAGCAGTGCTTTTAACGTTGCAAGCCCTCCACGACTCTCTTCCCCTGGGAACTATTGCAATCCAAACGGACAATATGTCCGTAGTGTGGTATATCAACAAGCAAGGCGAAACCAATTCCTATCCCCTGTGTCGAGAGGCACTCGGACTTTGGCAATGGGCAATCTCCTCTCAGCGGTTTCTGATAGCAACGCATATCCCCGGGAAGTCCAGCATCATAGCGGACAGGTTGAGCAGAGCTATACTCATGCCACACGAGTGGTCTCTCAAACAATCTGTGGTGGAAGAGATTTTTCAGAAGTGGGGCCTTCTTTGCTGCGATCTTTTTGCTACACCCCAAAACAGCAAATGCCCCTACTTCTTCACCCTCTTCCCCCTTCCAGGCCATCCCCTCAGAGACGCTCTAGTCCAAGATTGGCCTCTGGGACTTCTGTATGCCTTTCCACTCTTTCCTCTAATCCCACAAGTAATTCAGAAAGCAACCGCCTTGAGAGCCAAGTTGATTCTCATTGCCTCTTATTGGGCTCGACAGATATGGTTTCCGTTCCTACATCGTTATCTTTTGGTACAGCCTTGGCATCTGGACCCAGCTCCAGATCTGTTGACCCATCAGTCAGGGCAGCTGCACCAATCCCTACATTCTCTCAACCTCACTGCTTGGTTGCTCCACTTCCGTCTCTAGCTAGGCTTCCTATGATTTCTAATCCCGTCCGGGATATCATAGTAGCTTCCCTTAAATCTTCCACCAGAAGGATTTACACTAGTAAATGGAAACGTTTCTCCTCCTGGGCAAAGGCAAGGAATATAGATCCCTTTACTGCCCCAATTCATTCGGTCTTGGACTTCCTAGCCGAAATTTTTCATTCAGGGTCTTCTTCCTCTACAGTAAAAGTTCAGTTGGCAGCCATATTAAATTTTCATATAGGCTTATCGGACCACAACATCATGTCCCATAAGCTTTGCAAAGCTTTCCTTAAAGGTGTATTTTTACTTAAGCCTCCGATCAAAGACCCTCCACCTCAGTGGGATCTTAATTTAGTCTTAACATCCTTGATTCTTCCCCCCTTTGAACCTGCGGCTTCCTGTTCATTGAAATTTCTTTCCTGGAAGACGCACTTCCCAGTCGCCATTGCTTCTGCTAGGAGAGTATCTGAGCTTCACGCCCTCTGCATTCGTCCTCCCTACTTAATCTTTCATAAAGACAGAGTTTCTCTAAGGACTAATCCATCCTTCTTACCCAAGGTGGCTTCGCAGACAAATTTAAATCAATCAGTTGATCTCCCAGTTTTTTTCCCCAAACTATACTAATAGAGCAGAGCAAAAGCTACATTATCGAGATGTTCATCGCCAGCTCCGATACTATTTGGATTGAACCAAACAAATAAGGAAGTCTGATCAACTGTTTTTATCGTATGCAGAAAATACGAAAGGCCTTCCTGAATCTAAGGTAACCCTATCTAGGTGGTTGTCTTCTGTGATTACATCTATTTATCAACTCAGAGGCAGAGAATTGACTTCTAAGCCAAAAGCCCATTCAACTAGAGCACTAGCTACATCTACAGCTTTTCAAGCTAGACTACCAATAGATGCTATCTGTGCGGCAGCCACATGGGCCTCTCCTCATACCTTTGTTTCGCATTACAAATTGGACATGGCCTCCAGGGACAGAGCAAAATTTGGTTCCACCGTTCTCAAGAGTCTGTTCCAATGAGCCACCCAGGATGAAGGTGCTAGGGACGCGGTCCCATCCAGCAAGAATGAAGGCGAGATTGACAACTTAACATTGAGAAGTTATGTACCTACCATAACGTTCCATGTTAGTTGTCTTGTCTCGCCTTCTTTTTTGCGTCCCACCCACCATCCCCCTAGCCTGGACAGACCGAGAAGATCTTCCCTTCTTTGAAGGGTCCTTATATTCCCTTGTTTCACCATCTAGGTGTCCTAGGATAGCTATAGTGTAGATAACTATCTTTGGGGGGTTTTATCCCTCTTCCTCCTCCTCTCCAGTTGGAGGAATTTTTATTGGCCTATGCTAGGTTTTCAGCTTCCAAACGAGATCTGGGGAGTTATCGCCTAGCATCATGGGATATAGGGTTGCCTCGAGCCGGTAAAATTAGCTCTCGAGCTTTAGTAATTGGCCGAGTTGGATCTGAGGATCGGCACCGAACCCATCCAGCAAGAAAAGGTGAGAGAAGACAACTAACATGGAACGTTATGGTAGGTACATAACTTCTCATTCCCTTCCCAGGGTCCATATGAACTGAATAATGCTAAATACTCACACTGAGTAAAGATAATAGCCATTTGCACTCTAAGGTATATGTTTACATTCCTGTGCACCTTACTGTATTCCTTTCATGTGCAAAATACACAAGTGCAATAACTTAGTTGTTTACTGCATTGCATTATATTGCATTGTTTGGTATTGTATTGTATTCTCTTATTTATGTTCATTACACATGAAGGCACTTTCGGAGGATTGCTACAGATTTCATTGTACTTGTTCAGTGGCAGTAAAGGAATCTTATCTAACTTCTCATCTGCTAGAGAAAGGAAGGTGAGCAGATTGTGCTGAAGTACAGGAAGTGAGAAGACCAACACTGGTTTTATTGCTAGGAGAGTGGAGGAACAAGGGATATGTAAGGAAAGGGCTAATAATGAAACTCTATAAAGTATGGAGGGATGACTGGAATGTGACTGATTACAGAGGTGGCAGAACCATGAAGATTTTTTTTAGAAATGAACCATAGAAGGAAAGCAGTTGCAGAAGCTGTGGGTGACAAAAAGACAGATAATAAATTGAGGTGATTCAATATTTTTGCTTGCTGATGCCGGCAGAAGTACTTCTACATGCCAGGGAAGATAGGGAGATTATTTCTGTATGTAGCTGTGGGATGCTGGAGATGTATGGAGTAGTACATAGGGGACTGGAAGTGCATCTTTTGGAATTGTCTGGAGTTGGGGAATTTCAAAAGGTACATGGATGACATTATTAAGAGGGTAGAAGGTAAGGAAAGGAGGTCTAACAAGAGTACAGAGATGGTTCCTTGGAATGGACTTGAGATAGAAACAAAAGGGAAATGCTGGTGGAAGTGATTATAGTGTCAGGAGGACTTGATTTCATATGATATTCTTAACTTTTGATGTAATATTGCTTAGTAAAAGAAAAGTAAGTGGGGGGCGTCGCCCCCCCCCCCAACTATATATTCTAACTCCAGGGTCGCACTACAGTGGGGAAGGGGGCATATTCCATTTTCTTGCTAATAATACTCGTCAGTCAAATGAAGTGTCAGGCAAATGAAATTTCAGTCATTTGGTCTCAGGCAAATGGGAGTTAGGTCAAAAGAAGTAGACCCATAAATATATATATATATATATATATATATATGTGTGTGTGTATATATATATATATATATATATATATATATATATATATATATATATATATATATATATATATTGTATATACATACATTTATTACTAACTGATTTTAGAAGCTTACTCTCTCATTTCCTGTATCACTAATGTAATGTAATCACATTTTTGACCCACTAAGGGAAAAAGTAGAAATGTGTATTTGCATTTACTACATGAAAAAATGTTTTGAATCTTCTACAAAACAAGATAACACAGAACTTTATCATATCAGAACATTTAGTGTCTTCAAGGTAAAAAGGTCCGTTAACTCTTCATTTAGACCTCTGAGACAAATTCATGTCCTCTAGGAAAATTTCCATTTCTTTTAAAATTCTTGTGAAAACCTGTCACATCCTGTAGCAGTTTCAGAAAAATGTCTAGTGTTTGTATTCCTGATGAGTGGTTTGATGTTTAAGATGGTGTTTTCCAACTGTTGCAGTAAGCATGAACCCTCTTATTGTCTCACGTTTGTGTGGCTGATGAAAAAAGCCTTCTGTAGTTACCTGTTAAATGGTTTTCACCAAAATTTTGACATTAATTAAAGATTAGTTCTCGTCTGTCCCCATTTTTGTGGTTTTTGACAGTTTATTTTTCACATCATCTTTCTTTTGTATTCTCGCACTTGGAATCCTATGCCTGATGATGTCTCAGAAGCAAACTTGGCAGATCTTGTATATGTTATAGCAGAAACCACATTTTTGTGTTTAGGCACTGTTTCCACTGAAGTCTTCTTCCTTTGCTAAAGGTTTTAGTTATGTGCTACATAAATGTTCACCTAGCCTTTTGCTTGTGGTCATATCAGGGTTGTTCCGTAATGAATGCCTTGACTGTTTAATATCTTCAGTTATGGATGGTCAGACTTTTTGACTTCTAATAATCTGGCATTCAGAAGTGCAAGGATAATGGTATAATGACATTAGGAAATTCATATTCAAATCCAAGTTTATTTACATGCTTAGAGCTGAGCAAGAGAACAGTGGATATATTAGAAGTACAATAAGAAAATGAAAGCAAGAAAAAATGGTATGCTGCTGCTAGAACACAAAGTCAGAGCAACAGACGGAAGTAAAGCAAATGATCCATATTGTTTAATGTGAATGCAATGTTAAAAAAAAAAAAAATGCTTTTTTGTCACTTCCTGACTAATTTGACCTATTTGTTCCTTGTAATCAGGTCTGGCATCGGCTGAGAGAGCCCAACATTTAGGTACCAATTAGGGATGTTTCAGATTTTTTTTCTCTCATTTGTGCTTGATCCCCTGCACATACGTGGCCAAGCAGCTTGGAGAGACATGACGTGGGATGACTGCTGAGGCCATCATTTCAGACAGTGGTTATTCCCTCCAAGCTGCACTTCTGTACTCCACAAAGTAAGAACAATGGTTTCTCCAGTCTCCACCAGGGAAGTTTCACTGATACGGTGTGCTGTCAAGTGTGGACAGTCCTCCTTCCCTCCTCCTCCTCCTCTAGGCGAGAGAAGCTGTTCCAAAACGAGTGTGTAGGCAATTAACAGAAAGATGGGGAGTTTAAGACCTCTGAAGAGTACGTGGGCAAGTGTTGTTGAGTTTAAAGCATACCTATAAAAATTATCAAAAAGGTGTTCTAAGCCACTGCATTTCTAACACCTACTGGTAAAAGAAGTTCATAGCTTTCAGATTGAGACTGTGACGTGTATTAGGCTGAGCATCCACGAAGTAGCCTTCAGTGAATGTGTGTTGGGTCTAGGCAGTAACAAAGGAAGACACAGGTTGTTGTATCTGTAAGCACTTATCAACTGCCAAAAATAGTTAGCTCAAAAATAAATAAATAAAAATTCCTGATTGCCTCTTGATTACGGCAGCACTGCAGTTATGGGAACAAATGGACGCACTTGCAGTGTGGACTTGATCAGCTGGAACAGGAAAGAAACAGAATAAAGCACATATGTGTGTGTTTGTGTGTGTGTGTGTATATATATATATATATATATATATATATATATATATATATATTTAGATATGTAGATATAGATAGATATAGATGTATATGTGTGTCTCGGTGTGTGCATGTTAAGATGCTGTATTGCCTCTCAGTGGTAAGAACCTGTGAATCCATATGTTTCATTTTATTCCGCACTGCATCTTTCTGTCTACTGATGCCTGTATGCATTTTAATGTTGTGCAATGCTTGTCTTAATTCTGTAATCCTCTTGCAGTATAACATGGCACTGAAAAAAAAAAAAACAAGATAACCTGAAATAAGAACACAATGGTTTGAGGTGTGAATTGTTTTGAGAAGAGGGACTCAGTTGCTTTGAAACTTTGTTCTCCATGTGTTTGTTTTGCAGGATCATCTGGTCTCTGTACTAATGTAGTGCATATGTGTTTCATTATCTTAACAGAAATTAATGGATTCTCAGTCCCTTAAGTACATTGTAAGTCTGACGCTCCATGACCGGACCACAAAGTCTCTGTTACACTTGCACAAAAAAAAGAAGCCCCCGAGCATCAGTGCACAATTCCAGGTAAGCAAACAGCACAAGTGCTGAGGTGCGTTTGTGTGGGCTTTGAATGACAGTTCATAGGAAAAACTTGCTTCTTGTTGCTGAGTGAGAGGTAAAGCTGAGCTATTTTCCTTCAGTTTATTTTAGTGTGTTTGCACCATGAGTACCACATACCCTTACTTGTTTTTTTTTTTTTGCCTAAGACTGTTGTACTTGGAACACTGACTGCTGCTTCTGTTTTGTTTGTGACATAATAAATGCATTATACTGGATTAAATATATATTGAAAATGGGCCACTTCAGCTTGTGCAGTTCTTCACATTGTATCTTATTCTGTAGAGCTGAAGTCTGCTGTGGGAAAAAGTGAAGCATGCCACTTTTTATGTGAAGCAGGAAACTAGGGTCTGTATTATGCCCAGTACTTGAGCTGTAGCTGTAGAAGTTTAAGGAACGATTATTTGTCATTCTTAAGTGTTCATTCTATTCTGACACCAGTATTTTGATCCATAAAACACTGTTGTCTGAGTTTATGCTTAATCTCACCCCCCTCCCAAGGATGGAGCTAGTGTACTTTAAGCAAAGCATATTTAGAAGATGGATATTCCAAAAAAACCTGATTTGTGCAACTTTGCATGAAGTACCATGTTGAGCCATGGCTCCAGTACTGATGACTGTCCATAGCAAGGAAGAGAAGCTGCTAACTGTTCAGTTATTTATAGCTGATAGTTTGTTGACCCATACTTTTTTTAAATGCACATATCTGGTAGCATGGTAGGAATATCCAGAGAAGTTACTGATATGTTGCCTTGAAACAAAAATTCTTCTTAAATTGATTTAACTTCTATAAAAAAAATCCACTATGTTGATGGAAAGAAGGAAATTCATTCACTGACTGCTCCCAGAAACCATAGACATGAACTTTCCTGCTATTTCCGCAGCCACCTTGTTGGATATGGGCATCCTGAGGCAATGTAACAGTTGCCTTATGTTTACTGACCACCAGTTTTTTCTCCAGTAAACTGATAGGGTATGTGAGAGATGTATTTAGAAAATGTCTCTATAGGTAAAGCTCTCGTATCCAAGCTCACACTTTACCAACCAGATTGTCAGAATGTCCAAATGCACACACCACACCCCCACCACACATAGTATGAATCAAACACCCACACCCACAAATGCTGAGGATCTTAAATGTGTTCTTTTCTTAAAGGTCATTCCTATTACCACATGTTCCATTCACAAATAAAAGCACATTTCAAGACTCAAGGAAAATGCATCTCTCTCTGTCTGGTCATATAACTTAACCTCTTCAATATATTCTACCATCTACATACCTTACTCTGACTCTTTTGATTGTGATTCTTTCAGCGTGCCAACTCTGGTTTTCACTTACTCTGTATAATGTCATTTATCTATTGCCTTTATTCACTCAAGCCAACTATGATATTCAGTTTGTATATAATATATGTATATATTGCATTTTCTCATTCACTGTATATATAATGGCATGTAACTGTTGTGTTTTTCACAGGCTGAGACTGAAATGAATCCAATGGGATCAGTGTGCTACCCTGGTCAACAAATTCAAAATAAAATAAATAGTGGAGTCTGCCATAAATATTTTCATTTGTGCCTTTTCTTGGTTTTTCCATTTATCTGCGTTATATAAATATTCATAACATTTCTGAAGTACCTGTAATATCTTTATAGGATCTCTGCTTATTTTTCTTGTCATGTTTGGTAACAGCCCTTTTTACTTTCTGTTGCTTAAGTCATTCTGCTAAGAGGTTTTGTGCTCTAAAGTTATCAAAAATACTTGGTTCAGCAACCTTTCTAAGCTTTTACAACTTCTCCAAATACTCCCTAATTTTTCCCTTGAGCTATAAAAAATCATATTACTTTCCTATATCCCCTTCTTTTTTATTCCTATCATATTTTTTAAACTCCATTTTCATTTTATCCCACTCACTGTTTATCCCTTTTGAAGAAGTTTCTGTCTTCCCTAATAACTGTCAGGTTATTTTCACTACCCAGTCATTGAATTAATCTCTTCTTAGAAAGTAGGTAGGTAAGCACCAGTGTCTCACTTCTGTTCATAGCCCTGCATGTTTAGTCTGTCATTTTTTTGCATGATCTTAAATAGTTCTTGGATGTGCTGTAAAACTTTCATTTAAGTATCCTTGTCCCTGTGAAATCCATTTTCGATCCAGTCAAGTCCGTTATTGCACCGTGGGGAATAAAATATAAATTCTGATTTCTTGCTAGTAAATTCACATTTACCACTACAAATATTCTTTCATATTTCTTCATAAATCTACTCTCTTTTGTTATATTTTCCTTCCTAGGTTCCCCTGACATATCCTTACTGTTGCAAACCAGGTTCCAGTCCCTACCCATAAATACTGTTCTCTGCTGAAGTTTAATTATTTCTCTTAAAATTACCTTAAGCTCCATAACAGTAGCTTTAAGTGAAATATAAATGTGTTTGTATAATCCTCTTTCTCTGCCATGTCCAAAGACATGCATCTGGAATATTTATCCCAGGGCCTCCGCTGAAAGTGGGCTCTGTCCCAGTCAGACTTTCCTGGTAAACAAATGTTAAATACATAAGATAAGTCATTGTCGTCTTTTCTTCTCTCACTATTGGGAGTCCCTTGTGCAGTTACATTACCCCATTTTTCTTTGTCCTTGATACTCTGATGAATGCCCATTCTGATTTTTTTTCTTTTTTTGCTAAATTTGCACTCCGCACTTCGTAATATCATCCAGTACTCTGTTTTCCTGTTTCTGCAAAGCCATTGACATTCCGTGATGAAGTTGATACGGCAGTCATTCTGATAAGAAGTTACTTTCATGAAGTCTACATTATTTATTTATTGACATTTGTTAACCGGGTTAGTCCAACTGGGCTTAAGGCCCATTTTCAATGGAGGTGAAAAAAGACAGCAGCACAAACTCAGCAAACAAAACCGGCAAGAGAGCAGTAGCAAGTACGACCAGGGAATCTCCCGCAAAACAAGTGAATACTGTCAGACAAGGTTAAACTGAAACTTGAACGCAGCTTTATTAATAAAAATAAAAGCGTTTTCGCTCTCAGTGCAGGCTGGCAGCTTCCTCAGAAAAAACATGAAAAAACAGTTGGCGCCAAGACAAGTTGCTATACAAGTAGAATCAGAATAGGGAGTGTCATAATGACATCACTACTTACTAGTCCGAAACTTAAAGGTATCCCAACAAAAACACAAATAACAGCCCTTTAGAAGACATCCTAATACAGATATAAAAAATATACAATACATCCTGAATGCATATAAGTATACCCATCAATACCATACAAATATGTGTTTAATTTAATTTACAAGTAAATTATTAGGAAAATTGTTAAAAACTATTAAAATCAGTATTTCAATAAAAACAGTGTATCAATAGAAAGAAAGGACACTGAACATCGTCCTGCCTACAAAGCATAGAAGAAGAAAGACAACTTAGTAAGTCAAACATATTAGGCAACACTCTTAAAAGGTCAACAGTTAGTCGTTTCTTGGTGACAAGGAAATAGTATATCCTGTATATATGTGTGTATCTTGACAGT
Organism: Protopterus annectens; assembly: GCF_019279795.1. Lineage (NCBI taxonomy): Eukaryota > Metazoa > Chordata > Ceratodontiformes > Protopteridae > Protopterus > Protopterus annectens. Next base: position 165,459,064 of record NC_056747.1, on the reverse strand, counting down.
CAACAATGGATAGTTGACTAGGAATTTGTCACTAATTTTACATCTATAACAAGCGTCCCTATTTGGTGTAACTTCTCATTTTTAATATCACTGAGATGTTACAATTGTCGTTTAGGCCCGGACAATGGAAGGCATTAAGTTTGATCTGCCATTCCAATTCACGAAGCTCCAGTAACAGTGACAAAGGCCCCCCTCTAATACTACTTGGGATGTGGTCGATACCCATAAAGTGGAATTTGTGTTCAGGAAAGTTTTCTATATGCCTAGCTAAGGCATTCTCTAATTTACCAGATCTAATGGCATAGACGTGTTCGTAAATACGCTGCCGTAATTTACGATCCGTCTTGCCAATATAGAATGCAGGACAGAATTTACAAAAAGCTCCATAGATGACAGAAGTGTTACAGTTAATAGTATGATGGATGTGGTATTTACTGTCATTCACAACAAAGAAGCTACCTGTTTTTATAAGTTGACACCAATTGCAGGAACCACAAGTAGTGGAACCTTTACATTTGATGTAGTTAACCTCCTGCCTTAATTGTAAAAGTTCTTTCAAGTTCCTTCCTTTTTTGAACACGACCCTAGGGAAAGGACCCAATTTTTCGAAGAGATGGATATCATTCTTGATGAAATCCCAATTTTTCTTCAATATATTACAAATTCTCCCTGCGTCACTGCTAAAGGCTGTTATAAAACTAGTGGCAAACTTGCAGTTAGTCAGGATGTCAAATCTGCCACTACTAGTTACATTGGAGACATTATCTGTAGAATCTAGGTGGACAGCTGACCTTTCCGCTGTGACCAAGACAGTTTGAACCTTTAAAAGAGGTTTGAAAAAACCTTCAGCCTTCTTAGTCTCAATTTCGATGATGATTTCATCGACCAATGAGTTAGGGTAACCCCTACTCAAAAATTGATTTTTAAGAAACTGGCATTCTTCCTTAAATGCTAAGTCAGAGTTGCACATACGTACCGCTCTGACAAGCTGGCCCTTAACAATTGCCCTTTTCTGTTTGAAAGGATGCTGACTGGAAAAGTGCAAAAGAGAGTTACAATATGTGGGTTTTCTAAATACTTTAGAATGGTACATCTTGTTGTCGTCATCCTTCCTAAGGTTCACGTCCAAGTAGTCAATTGCAATAGTAGAAAAGGTAGATGTAAAACTCAAGAAGGGAGTAGTGTGGTTCATATAGTCCACTAAGGACATAGCTTCTAATTCGTTACCTTTAAACAAGATGAAAATATCATCCAGGTAACGTGTGTAGAAGCAAATCTGATCACTAAAGGAAGGGTTAGATAAAATGAATTTAGTTTCCCAAAAGGCCATGAATGTATTAGCCACACTGGCTCCGCAAGGGGAGCCCATGGCTATACCTTGTTTTTGTAAAAAAATGTTGCCATTGAAGATGAAAAAGTTGGAATCAAGGACTATACCAAGCAATTCAGTGACTATACTAATTTCGTTGTTTGTGGCACCCAAATCCTCTAATTTTAACCCTACCCACTCGGTAGCTTCCTGATGTGGTATCGATGTATATAAGTCAACCACATCTATTGTGAGGAAGTTGAGGTCGTTGTTGTAATCAATGCTGTTGATACTAGTAAGGAAAGACCAAGAATCCTTACAGATGGACGGTATTTTCTTTAAATATTTTAAGATGATATGATCTATGAGTTTAGAACTATTATACGTCATTGAAAACCTTCCGTCAATGAGTGCCCTCATGGGTGGGTTCTCAAGATTCTTGTGAATCTTGGGGATGCCGAACATCATTGGCACTTTCGGGAACGGGATATCCAAAAAATTGTACAAATCCATATCAATTCTCCCTTCCAAGAACATGTCCCTGAGGTAACCCCTGATTCTCCTATTGTTACCATTCATTTCACTGATAGATGAAGGACAATAAGCTGGAGTGTTTAATACAGAAGACATTTTTTCAATATACATGTTATTATTGAAAATCACAAGTCCTCCCCCTTTATCAGGTTTTATTGTCCGGATAGGAAGTAATTTAAAATCCGATAAAGCCTTTCTCTGATCAATGGTGATGTTCTGGAAGGAGTTACCCTTAGGCTTGTAGTTAGTGTATTTAAGTTGTCTAATGTCCAGCTCACAGACGTTTTCAAAAACCTTTAACCCAGAAAAAGGGTTAAAATTAGATGATTTGGGCGCCACAAACAACGAAATTAGTATAGTCACTGAATTGCTTGGTATAGTCCTTGATTCCAACTTTTTCATCTTCAATGGCAACATTTTTTTTTACAAAAACAAGGTATAGCCATGCGGAGCCAGTGTGGCTAATACATTCATGGCCTTTTGGGAAACTAAATTCATTTTATCTAACCCTTCCTTTAGTGATCAGATTTGCTTCTACACACGTTACCTGGATGATATTTTCATCTTGTTTAAAGGTAACGAATTAGAAGCTATGTCCTTAGTGGACTATATGAACCACACTACTCCCTTCTTGAGTTTTACATCTACCTTTTCTACTATTGCAATTGACTACTTGGACGTGAACCTTAGGAAGGATGACGACAACAAGATGTACCATTCTAAAGTATTTAGAAAACCCACATATTGTAACTCTCTTTTGCACTTTTCCAGTCAGCATCCTTTCAAACAGAAAAGGGCAATTGTTAAGGGCCAGCTTGTCAGAGCGGTACGTATGTGCAACTCTGACTTAGCATTTAAGGAAGAATGCCAGTTTCTTAAAAATCAATTTTGAGTAGGGTTACTAACTCATTGGTCGATGAAATCATCATCGAAATTGAGACTAAGAAGGCTGAAGGTTTCTTCAAACCTCTTTTAAAGGTTCAAACTGTCTTGGTCACAGCGGAAAGGTCAGCTGTCCACCTAGATTCTACAGATAATGTCTCCAATGTAACTAGTAGTGGCAGATTTGACATCCTGACTAACTGCAAGTTTGCCACTAGTTTTATAACAGCCTTTAGCAGTGACGCAGGGAGAATTTGTAATATATTGAAGAAAAATTGGGATTTCATCAAGAATGATATCCATCTCTTCGAAAAATTGGGTCCTTTCCCTAGGGTCGTGTTCAAAAAAGGAAGGAACTTGAAAGAACTTTTACAATTAAGGCAGGAGGTTAACTACATCAAATGTAAAGGTTCCACTACTTGTGGTTCCTGCAATTGGTGTCAACTTATAAAAACAGGTAGCTTCTTTGTTGTGAATGACAGTAAATACCACATCCATCATACTATTAACTGTAACACGACTTCTGTCATCTATGGAGCTTTTTGTAAATTCTGTCCTGCATTCTATATTGGCAAGACGGATCGTAAATTACGGCAGCGTATTTACGAACACGTCTATGCCATTAGATCTGGTAAATTAGAGAATGTCTTAGCTAGGCATATAGAAAACTTTCCTGAACACAAATTCCACTTTATGGGTATCGACCACATCCCAAGTAGTATTAGAGGGGGGCCTTTGTCACTGTTACTGGAGCTTCGTGAATTGGAATGGCAGATCAAACTTAATGCCTTCCATTGTCCGGGCCTAAACGACAATTGTAACATCTCAGTGATATTAAAAATGAGAAGTTACACCAAATAGGGACGCTTGTTATAGATGTAAAATTAGTGACAAATTCCTAGTCAACTATCCATTGTTGACTGTCAAGATACACACATATATACAGGATATACTATTTCCTTGTCACCAAGAAACGACTAACTGTTGACCTTTTAAGAGTGTTGCCTAATATGTTTGACTTACTAAGTTGTCTTTCTTCTTCTATGCTTTGTAGGCAGGACGATGTTCAGTGTCCTTTGTTTTTATTGATACACTGTTTTTATTGAAATACTGATTTTAATAGTTTTTAACAATTTTCCTAATAATTTACTTGTAAATTAAATTAAACACATATTTGTATGGTATTGATGGGTATACTTATATGCATTCAGGATGTATTGTATATTTTTTATATCTGTATTAGGATGTCTTCTAAAGGGCTGTTATTTGTGTTTTTGTTGGGATGCCTTTAAGTTTCGGACTAGTAAGTAGTGATGTCATTATGACACTCCCTATTCTGATTCTACTTGTATAGCAACTTGTCTTGGCGCCAACTGTTTTTTCATGTTTTTTCTGAGGAAGCTGCCAGCCTGCACTGACAGCGAAAACGCTTTTATTTTTATTAATAAAGCTGCGTTCAAGTTTCAGTTTAACCTTGTCTGACAGTATTCACTTGTTTTGCGGGAGATTCCCTGGTCGTACTTGCTACTGCTCTCTTGCCGGTTTTGTTTGCTCCATTTTCAATGGAGACCTGAGGAGAAAAGCTCCAAAAAAAAAAACAGTTACATGAAAATCAGTATTGCAGTTAAAAAGTTTTAAGTACCTACATCAATGAGAGATGGTACAAGGATCAAAAATAAATCTGTTAATACAGCATGAGTAAAAACAAAATAGAGAGCTTACATGATTTGACAAAAAACACTATATACAAAGCAGTCATGTATTTACATAAGAGAATTTTGTATCGTAATTGCTAAAAAGCAGTTGTTTATGCTGGATCGTGGCAGAGACAAGTCTTAGAGTTGAGCGTATGGTGTTTTAGTTCATTTTTAAAGTGTAATGGGTGGGTGATGGTACGTTTGTTTAACGGAAGTTTGTTCCAAGCAAGAGCAACAGAATATTTGTGTAGTAGTTTACCAACTGTTTTCTTAGGTTGGTAGATGTCAAGTAGTTGCTGGTTAGAGGTATGGAGGGTCTGAGGTGGAGTATAGGTAGATATAAAGGATGAAAGAGGGTAACGGGAGGGCTTTGCGGGACATCCGAGAGAGAGAATTTTGTTGAATGCAGAACAGAACTTTTGAGGGTTAGATTTGTTGTTGAACTGGGCAATGTTGTAGTAGGCCTTTTTGTCATTTGTACATTTTCTTAGCAAGGTTCCTTAGTTGTTTATATTTGATTAGAAGGGGTAGTTGTTTAGTTTTATTCCAGACTTTCCAGACACTGTCCCTTTCTTGCATAAGGGTTCTAGTTTCCTTAGAAAACCATGGGGCTTGGTTATTTTATTCTGATTTTCCTGGAGGGGGCTAGTGAGTCCAAAGTATTTAGGAAGATGCTATTGAACATACATGCAGCGTCATTCAGATGGACTTGTCTGAGGACAGACCAGTCTATACTGGAAAGAATAGAGTTAAATTGGGATGTGTTAAAGTTGGATAATTTGCGACAATCTTTAAAAAGGTGGAGTTTGTGATTTTTGGGTGCTGTGTCTTAGGACAGAGGTAGTGAGATGGTCACTGAGGGAGCCGGGTAAAGTGGTGGTGGATTGGTTAAGATACAGACAGTTGTGGAGCTGGATGAAGAACTTTTGTGGAGACTGGTGGGTGCTGAGATTAATTGGTGGAAACCATGTAGGTTGATACTATGTTGAGGAGAGTCAATAGTAATTGTGGACCAATCATTGTTGACATCTCCTAAGATTAGGGTTTCATATGGAATAGTATGGGAAAACCAGGACAGAATGTTCTCTAGGCTGGGCAGATTTTTTTCCAGGAGGGATGTAAATGGAAGCAACAGTAAATTTCTTTTGAGGATTAAGGTGACAGTTTAATATGAGAAGTTCTGCTGGGTGGAAGTCAGGAATTGGAGATGAGGAAGTTGAAAGTTTTAGTCTGTTGGAGTACAGGATGGCTGTACCACCCCCTTTTTCGCAACTCTTTCAGATCAAAAGATATTATAACCATGACAGTTTGTTTCCAACTTGCAGCTTGTATACACACACGAATGGTTGGAAGACTGATTTTGCATGGAGTTGCTACTTTCACCTTTGAACCCATGTCACATTTTCAGACTTTTTGTTTCAGTAATAACACTCAAGAAACCAAAAACCACAATACATTTTAACCTTCCCAAACTCCCTTTAACCCACAGCAAACACACAAAACTGTACATGCTTTTTAAAAAAGGGTTTATTACCCCTTTATATAAGGGCAGTTGCCATAGACAGCCACACCCACAAGCTTTAGCTATTCTAAAAGTAAGTTTAATTATGCTAGAAGCACACACTTGCACAGATACCATCTGCCCTTGTCCTGTTTCTCCTTCCCTCCATGTATGAAAAATCAACATGCATGCCCTCATTTAATGGATATTCAGCCTTAAGGAGTGCACTGCTTATCCTTAAGTGAATAAACATAGTCGTACACCATTATATTTAGTACTAAGGCTTTTAGGAAAGCAGCTACTTGCAAAGGTATTCACTAGTCTTTGTTAAACTTTCATATTCACTGAATTGTTTGCCAGTTCCCCTTTAAGTATTTGTCTTAATGCTCCTTATACAGATGCCTCAGATCTTACTTTTAAGGAACACTTTCTTATTAGTTGCCTGCAGTTATAGGCATACCATCTCCCACTGATGCCGTTTGTTGCACATGTGAGAAACAGCTCTCTTCACATAATCAAGAGCTGCAATTTTTATGCTTTCCACTTTCTAGACCACATGCTTATGAAGAAAATCCCTTTTTCAGCAGCATAAGTTAAGAACATTTGTCTATACCTCCACCTGTGGAAAAAAATAACAAAATTATATTTTAATACACATAATATGATCAGTACACTCCATCACCCCAAGACCACACCATTATATTGCTTCTATCCAGCCTTTATCTTGTTCCATTATGTACCCAGGATATACGACAGTTAAGAAAAAGTGCTTCCTTACTTTAATATCACTAGCATAAATAGCAGTCATTGATGAAGCCTCCCCCCAAATCTCACACTTAGAATACTTCTGCATACTATGCAGGGATGCTTTACAATGTAACGTGCAGTTTATTAGAAGACATTTATTATATGCATTTTACTAATACATTTATTTTAAGTTAAATCTTTAGTCCCTTCTTTGTCCTTTTAATTATTTTATTGTTTTTATTGAATTATCAGTTAAGACATTGGCAGACAGTCATTTATAGCTTCATAGGATGATACTAGACTATTCGATGGCGGCCCTTATAAGTCTAGCCAAGAATTTTGCCCATGTTCCCACAAATGCAGCACCTGTTTCCCCTGTCCAGCAGGGGCACAGGTGGGATCCCAGGGGTGTATTTTCTGTTTCCCATTCAGTCGTCCAGGTTTCTCTTAAAGAAGGCTAGAGAAGTACTTTGCTTGACATTGAGAGAAAGACTCTGTTCTGCATATGGAGGAGTCCTTGGGGCACAACTCTATCCCACCAGGAAGTTCTATTAATGTCACAGACCAGGTTGAGCCCTTGTTGTGCCAGTGGAGTTTCACTTACGGATATGCAGCAGTTCCATAATGGCTGGGTCTGAGATGGCCTTGTATGCCAGACATGGGTCACTTCTGAGCAGTCTGTATGAGAGTGAGTAGAGGGACAGGGCTTTTTGTCTGTCTGTATAGGATAGGTGTTTGAGACTCTGGATTTTTCTGGTCAGCAACTTCCATGGTCTGCCCAGCTGCTGCATGTGCTTGACAAGGTACATGCTAAAGAGGGCTTTCTATTCTATAATGGGTCTGGTAAGGGAGGAGTACAGGGATGTTATGACCTCCTTGTTCCTTGATGAAATACCCTTATTTATGAGGCGGGCCATGTAGAAAGCCTTCTGTACAATGGCGGCAACGTGGTGGTCAAATGTCAGGTTGCTATCAACCTGGGTGCCCAAGTCCCACACAACTGATTGCATGCTTAGTACATTGTGATTGATGTGGTAATTAGTGGGGATGCCATTTTCTCCAAAGGGAATAATAATGCATTTATTGGCATTCAGTTTGAGGCCATGTTTCTGGCAACAGTCATTAGTTTGGGTAAGGCCCACTTGGAGGATGGTTCACATCACTAGGGGAATTTAAGATGGCACCCAGCTTGCAGTCATCTGCAAACCTGGTCAGCCACAGACCACTGGATTTGGCTTGCACCTCAGAAATTATATCCCAAACAGCAGAGGCCTGAAAGCCAATCCTTGGGGTATGCTGCTCTTTATGGGTCTACTAGAGGTGGCTTCTCCTCTTTTGTCTGAGTGGGTTCTATCAGTGAGCCAGTTAGCTACCCATCTGGTAACATATGGGTTGATGCCTAGCTGGGAGAGTTTATCTATTATGCCTGAGTGGGGAATAGTGTTGAAGGCTTTAGCTAGGTCAAGATAGGTGATGTGCACCGTCTTCCCCTCATCCATGGCTTTGGTGACTGTTTTGAAGAAGTCAACCAAGTTTAACAGGCAAGATCTCCTTTTGACAAAACCAAACTGTCAAGCTTTTGGAGGTTGCCATTGTCCTTGTTTATAATCCATATAAAAGAAAACCAACCATATTACTAAGTTCCTAGATACAAACATTATACATTACCTATTTCTTTTGTATAGCTATCATCAATCCGACATTACATAAATTGCTCAGTTTTTGTCTTTCCTTACATCTCACTCCTCCAAAACATTCTTCTGCACATGTTTTTCCCACGATTTCTATTTTTTGTATGTAATCTGCTCCTGACCTTTTCTGAAGATCCCAGGTCCAGTTGTTTTGGTTCTGTTAGAATATTCACTATTCCAAATACAGTTGTTTAGACTTCGATTTCCATTTTCTTGTAATTGTTTGTTTGTCAGGAACCATAGTTAAACTTAGGTAGGCCTTATTTTGTCTAGGCAGGTCCGATCTTTTGTTACACCCACTTGCTCTCCCAATATTTCGGACAGAATACTGTGTAGGGAATTTTTAAAGTCCGTCAACGCTTTACACTCCCAAAACATATGTTCACAGTTGCCTTTTTTTCCCCACGACACCTCTAATGCTTACGATCAACCTGAGGAAAAATTCTTGGGAGTCTGCTTGGGATATTTAAATACTTGCACAAGCAAAAATCATAAATCTTCTTGACTTTGTTGCATACTTGGGGATTTTATATATATATATATATATATATATATATATATATATATATGTGTGTGTGTGTGTGTGTGTGTCCTCTCATTGTTTGCGAATTCCTAATCTACCTTCCCAATCTTTTCTAACCTCCTGTGATTGATTCTACTAGTTGTCCTGCAGTACTTTATATGCATTACTAATTACCCCTTTTTTAACAGCAGCTTCTCTTCTAGATTCACTTAAAAACTTTACCAGAGCAGGTCTTTCACTTACAGTTCCCGTATCCCTTTCTGTTTGCCTGTACTCTGATATTAATCCCTGATAGGGAAGGCAATCTGAAGCCTGCAGTCTAAATGTTTTCTGGCCTCCTCCCATTCTATTAGATTTTCCTTTTAAGTATTGATAGCTGTGTGGGAATTATAATTTAGTCTTCCCACCATGTTAACACAAGTCAACAGACTGCCAGTCTTATTTAACCACTTATTCTTGCAGAAGTGTGGTTCTCGTGTCCAAACTGCATCTTATGGAAATTACTCTACAATTCTTTTAGTTTATTCCCATGTTTCACATTATTGCTGGTCATCTTCCTCATAATCTTAACCACCCCTAACTGATTCAAGTCCATGGTACTGATTTTTGGTACTCCTGATTTTTCTCAACTTTCTCTGGGCTGCTTTTGTTTGTCACTTGAAACATTTTCCATTGCCCCACATCAAAGTAACTATTAGCAAGTTCTCATTTTGAGCTGTGCTCGTATCAGAAGAATGAGAAGCAGATGCCTCTTCAGCTTGCTGGCTCACAGTGTGCTGGGTAAAACTAAAAACAGCTGGATATAGCAACTTGAATCATATACCTGCCTCTTGACATGCCCTGATTCCAGTGATAAACTCGCTTATCTTCTGTCTGTCCTACAGTAAATCATTTTCCACAAGCAACCCTAATTGTTAATACTGTTCTCATTTGCCACAAGTTTGTCAGGAGCAGCTGTTTCTGTTAGTATAATATAGGCCTTGACGTTTTTCTCAAGGCCATATGTGGAGCAAACACACTTAGTACCTTTTCAGTTAACTAATCCTGCTATGGAACACCAGTCCATTTGCTTATTTGCATTTTCATAAAATGAATGCAGCATTCTTCCATATTCTGTGCTGTAGCAGAAAATCTCAGGTTTCCTCTACATGGTCAGTCTCTATCTCTACTGTTCTTGAAGTCATTTTTTTTTGAGAAGCCTGATTATTCAGCCAGTCTTTACTTCATTTCATCTTCTGATTTCTGCAGTTTTTCAGCTCATTTGGATAGCTGCTTAAAGTTGCTCCTATTATTTCCAGCCCTTTGACTTTGTATATTCATCCAGTTTCTTTCTTACTGTACACACCCCTGAATGCAGTTTATTTTTTCTTCTAAATTAATGGAAGCCATTTCCTGTACCGTAGCTGAAACCTGAACTGCTTTTTGCAGAACAGTTGCAAGATTCTTCTCAGACAGAGTTTTTATTCTCTTTTTCTTGTCAATTTTCTCCAGATTTCTTCCTTGCTGACATCCAGGCAGTATAGTGATTAGCCAGTAACTGAATTTTATCCAGATTATTAGTTTTGACTAGCTTTTTACTTATTTCTTTTTCTCACTGAGAGAACTGTAGTCAACCTGCTATTTAGAGTGGAGCCATCTTGGAGTCTCCCCCTCTTTGACTTTTCTTTTAATTCAGAAATGTCATATATTGTTAGTGCACATGGAAAACAAAGCCCTTCCTGCTGCCAGAGCTTCACATAGCAAGTGCCTCTTTGCCTAATAAATTTCCTGGTAGACATTTGAAGAACTTGTATCTTGGACCCTCTCACAGTACCAGATGGTGCTCTCTGTGAAATGGCTCAATAACAGTGCCAAAAAGCAGTAAAGGAAAGCTTTACATCTTATTCTCACATAGCAGTAATTTCAGAAGCTGAAGAAAGACCTTTTGCCTTCTTCCTTGAGATCTATCTAGCATGAAGAGCCCCTCCTGACAAGGAAAGGGTCTGTTTAAGAAACCAGTGAGAAATGTCCTATACCTGTTAGCCACTCCATTGAAAATAAAGTACCCAAGGTTGTACATAAATGGGTAGAATTCAAGATTATCCACTCTGCTAACTGATGAGGTCCTTCCTTCTAGCAGTGAGGTGGTTCTTTGCCCCAGGACTTCACTGTTTCTCCAGAGCCAGCATCTACTCTTCAACTACAGGCTACTCTGTTGCTAGATGTCCTGACTAATATCAATGTTGTAGTACTCTTGACTTAAGGCTTGTCGCTCCTGATGTCTGACTGAGATACCAAAGCTTTACCTTCCCCAGGTCGTACATCTACATGACTTCAGCTTGTAGGGGTATATAGGTGGATATAGGAGTGTGGATCCTCAGACTGTCTTGCCTTAAGCCCAAACGCAGGACATGCATCCATCAGACTGATCGCTGTTCGGTTATTAGTACATTTACTTCACTCAATTGTTTATTTAGATAAGTACCCCATTGGGGACCATCCCCCTTTTTTTTTTTTTTTTTGCTGTCGTTAATTTTGTTAACATTTATTAGATGGCAGATAGGAGGGGAAAGTGTGAGTGCTGTAGGCAGGTTCCGTACAAGGACTTGCATACCAATTGTCTCCTCTGCCTAGGCCCAAACATTGATCACAAATCATGTTCCATCTGTCAATCGTTTGCTCCCAAAATTTTTAGGTTGAATTGTTCCAGTTTCAACACCTTCTTAAAGACACAATGTCTTAAATGCTTGGCCAAGTCCAAGACTCATTGTCTACATCACCAGACATTTGTCTTCTGCTTAAAACATTGAGACCTAGAACTGATCCGCAGACCAACATGTCAGACTTTGACATACCCAGTGAGTGTCAGAACCCATGCTATGCCAGGTTACTTCTCAGCTGCCTTTTACCAAGACCCCCTTCAGAAGCCAGTATGGCTCCTGAGGCCTTGCAGACTCCTGATACATCTAATAAACTGTGACTCATCATTTCTGAGGGAACCTGACTGTTTCCCTCAAGTAATGGTTAAGGACAAGATTCCAGGAGTGTTTATTAGCAGTCACACAGGTTTCCAAGACTCAGTGTCTTATCCAAGTGGATATCATGCCCAAGAAGAAAAATACAAAAGAATAGGCATGTGGCTTCTCTCTCAACAGCTAGAGAAAAGGAGTGGGTAGGTTTCTCACAGGGATTGTTCAAAGCTATTATGGCTTTGAAACTTCCCTCCTTTGGGTTGTGCAGACTTTGCCTTGGCAACCATTCTCTAGATGATTATTAACTGCATTTTCCTGGATAAATCTCTTTGGATGAAGTGGACCCTTAAGCTCCAAATTCTCCTGTTGAGGAAGATTCCTATGGGGGAGACTATTCAAAATGTGATGAAATACTTTGAATGGCAATCCATTCAGATCTTTAATGTTCAGAAAAGGTATTACAGCCTTTTAGAAATGGGTACTTCTGCCTCTTTTCCAGTTCCTCTTTTCTGAGGCTTTCCAGGAAACCTTTCAGTTCACCTCTTTAGCACCTGACTCTGTCATCAACTCCTAAAAGACCAGACATGTTTACAAGGTGCCTGGTTATTTTAAATACATGTACAAGAATCCTGTGGCAGACCCTTCTGTAGTATCTCGTCTAAGCTTTTACTTAGTGCTAATGGCCTACCTACATACAATGATAGGACTGTGGATAGATGGGGGAAAGAATGTGCACACCTCCTCTACCCTTGCTTTTAGGGCAATTAACTGCCAGACTCCGATGACTAAATACTTTGTTTTGCACTCCATGAACAAAGTTATGCTCAACCCTCGTATGGCATATTGAAGGCAACAAATGCAGAATCAACTTTCCCAGGCCACTCAAATAGCCAGAGACAGCATTAAGTGCAATTGCAATGCTGTAGATGTTTTTTGTAGGGCAGTGCTACTGGGTCCACTGTCTGCAGATATGCATGGCTCCATAGTTAGCCTGTCCCTGAGGATTTCAAATCAAAACTCTTGGACTCTTCTTTGGGCAGAGACTTACTATTTGGTCCTCAGGCTGCTGGTCTCTCAAAACTCTCCAAGACCAAAGTAAGACCTTGAAAGACTGCAGACAGATTCTACTTTCCTCAGTTCCCAGATGATATAGAAACTATCATATAAATCTACCTTCCTTAAAAGGGATCCTTGGGCAGCTCAGAAACCAAGAAGATCCCATAGGAAAAGGTACTTTGATAAACCCATAGGGAATTTCCATCTGGGAGGCCTCTCTTTGGAAACAAAAATGTGTGACTACCTTTGCTGAACCCCCTCCCCCTTCCCCATTTCTCTTCTTTCTAAGAGACTGCCACTCTCCCTGACCGGGGGAAGCTGTTACACAGACAGATGGGTCCTGTAGATAGTCAAGGATGGTTATGCCATGTCCTGGGAAAATATTGCCCCTCTGAAAGGCATACCACATTTTCCTCACAACCAGCTGTGTCTCTTCATTGCCCTATTATTCAAGATTTACTGAATCAGGACAACATCAAGCAGGTCCCAAAGGACTTCATAGGAAAAGGATTTTACTCCAGAATTGTTGTAGTTCCAAGGAAGGATGGACAGTTTAGACCCATCCTAGATCTTTCTCTGTTAAACGCTTTCTTGAAAGTACAATCTTTCAAAATGATCTTTTACTACTCTTCTGCCTTTCATTTTCACTCAGGTTGTCCTAGTGTTCCCTAGATGTGCAGGATGTTTACTTGCATATACCTTCATCCTTCTTGCAGGAAATTCCTCAGGTTTTTCTCTGGCTTTTTGCATTTTTAATTTAATGCTTTTTTTTTTTCTTTCCACAGCACCGAGGGTGTTGACAGTGTCTAGCTTCAGTGGTAGCTTTCTGTCACACTCAAATTCAAATTTTCCCCTCCTTGGATGGCCTCTTGATCCTATTGGTGCTGCAAACATAGTCGGGACTCTCACTTATCGCAGGTCCCTGCTGTCTTGCAGTATCCTTTGCAAACTCCTTTGGACAAGTTTAGCTTGCTCTTCTGTAAAAGCTCACATGTCAGCCATCAATGCCTGCCTCCTCCTTAACATCCACTTATGCTTGAGAGGAAGTCAAGCTCTTCCTCTGGGGAGTCATGCATCTTAACCCACCAAGGAAACCTATCTCTCTTCCTTGGGTTCTTAATTTTAAGCTAGAAAAGCTTGGACTGCCTCCCTTTGAACCAGCATCTTCTGTTTCTGTAAAATTCTGTATTTGCAAAACTGTCGTCCTTTTGGCTGCAATCTCTTCTAGGAGTTTCTGATTAACACTCTCTCATGGCCATTTCCCCTTTCCTTATTTTTCCCCAAGGACAGCATGACACTCAGTGCTAACCCATCCTTCAGGCCTAAGGTAGTGAACGAGCTGTCCCTCAGTCAGTTATTCATCTACCTACCTTCTTTCCTAATCCCCAAATCAGCGGGGAAAGAACCTTGCATTCTCTGGACATTTGCAGATGGCTTGGGTTTTATCTAGACAAAACTAAATCCTTCATGAAGACTGACCAGCTGTCTGTATCTTTTATAAGCGCTAAGCTGGGCCAGCTGGTCTCCAAACAAACTATTGCAGCAGCTTGGATCTCTAAGTTCTCTTTCAGCTACTCACACTGTGGCAAGCCTTTGCCCTCCTGCCTGAAAGCACATTCCACTAAGGCAGTGGTTTCATAAGGGAGTACACTCCAAGTCTGCCTTAGAAGCTGTCACTTGGTCCTCTGTACACATCTTTACCAAGCACTACAAAATTGATGCTTTCTCCAGGTCCAGGTCAGCCTTTGCTATGTCAGTCAGAACTGCTAAGCAGTTCTACTTGGTATAAAATTTTGTTCTGCCTTAATTATTTTGTTTGTCTGGTAAGCTACTCCTGTACTTAACTTTTGATGATACCCACTCCCATGTATATCATTCTTTCATGCTCATTTCATAACTTCATAATGTTAGTTAAATTCCCCCATCATTAGAATGTCCATATTGACGATCAGGTATTGCTTTATTTTCTAAAACATCTTAACTTGCTGCATCTAAAATCCACACATGGATATACTGAAGCAAGCTTAATCAACTTTTACCTTGACATTGGTTGCTATCCTATCTGTTTTGACTGTAATTACATCCAATATTTCCATTCTTTCATGATGAAGTAACATAGCTATATCGGAGTTTATCCCAGCATTACGCATAGTTTTCCATTCCGTAATATTTTATATTACTCTTGTTTTGTTGCCATAGCATTTCTTGTCTAATAAATTGTATCATATTTAATTTCTTCGCGCAATGTATTTTGTTATATATATTATTGTAGCTGTCGCAGCCTAGTGGCCCAAGTCACGACTGAAGATGGGTCCTTGGAATCCATGTACTCGCCCTGTTTACAAACTTAAAAAACGTTTCTGCATCAATAACCTGTGCACATCACTTACTGTACTTGTATCATGGACATATGTCAGGTTTCATTCTCTTACTTCTAACATGGACATAATGACTATGTCGAGTTTCATTCTCTTACTTCTAACATGGACATAATGACTGTCGAGTTTCGTTCTCTTTTTGTTCTTTCCTTGTCTTATTTCCTCCTCTTATTTTTTGGATTTTTGCACCAGTTGTGCACTCTTAAGTCCTTCCATGTTATCCACAATTTCTTCTTTCACTTACTTATCCCTTAGTTTTAAATCCTAGAGTTTTATTACCAACAGTAATTGTTCCATTTGCAGATAGTTTCATTTTGTTCCACATCTTTCATCATTGACTTCCATTCTACTCTCACAACTTTCATTTTTTTTCGCTAACACTTCCTTCTGCAGTGTCAATATCCTCAACATTCATAGTTTCATCATCATTTTAAATATCTGTAATTAGCAATTTGTTATGAGCTATTCTACCGTCCTCACCCAGCAGTAGGCAGTAGGCAGTATAACTGTGACTGAGCCTTTTGTGCTTCCTGCAAACCATTTTACATTCCTTCGCTGTGTGTTATTTTCCCCATATATTAGATTTCTTTAAGGGACATTTATTTATCAAATGTTACACTTTCCCACAATAGAACCAAGTTGTAGGCTGTCCCTAATATTTCAGAATTCCACTTTATTCATTAGGAAAACAAACAATTAGTAGATGGCATATTTTATATAATTAATACAGTCTCCCAAATCCCCCCAAGTCCATATTCCCCTTATACCAACTGGCTTATTTGTTCCACTAAGTCTTGCAAATATCACTTCGGTATACATCAGTTTTATAGTAAACAAGTTCCACACCAAAAGGTAAAGACACCTGTGGATACAAGTAACTGAATAATCCACAATAATAGCCTAATCATCTACAGGAATCAAGCACAATATCCCACAGACATAAAATATAAGAGCAGCAAACCAAACAGCAAAAATAGCAGTAATTCAATAACATGCGGACTAAGCGATAAAGTCCAGGATTTATTATCAGTTGTGAGCGCTTTCACCTTTTGGCTTCTTCAGACATATTTAATGAAAATATTCAGCCATTTAAATACTATAAAAATACATTTCATTGGCAAAACAAATCAATACATCATTCATTTAAAAACATATTTAAAGGCATATATCTAATTCATTAAAAATAAATACTTTATAGTATGCTAACCTAAAAATCTTATAAAATATATAAACATACAATATTTCATTTAAATAAAAATATATTTATAAACTAATGCATGTAGAAGAATACACTATTAAATGAGTCAGGTGGACACTATAAGCCTTCTCTTTCTCAAAACAGGTTTGAGTGAGGCTTTGTCAGTAAGACCAGGCTCTCTGTCTGCTTGACACCTAATAATCCACCTAAGCTCATTTTCTTCTGTGAATGTATGAATGTCACCTCCACGTAAACTGAGTTTAAAAGCTTGAATTACTGAAAAAATGAATGTATGATTAGGACCTCTGTCCATAACATGCTTAGCTAAAGCATTAGTATGGGTGCCTATGCGAATGTGGTAGACATGTTCCTTATCGTTCCTGAGTCTTCTGTTAGTTTTACCTATGTAGAAGGATTCACAGGAAACGCATCTAGCTAAATAAACCACATGTTCACACTGGCAGCTGGTGTTGGTATAAAAATTAAATTCAGCTCCTGTAACAGGATGTATAAATGAAGTCCTCTCATCTATGTATAAACACTGTTTACATTTGTTACATGGCTTGGTGTTCACTGAATTTCTAGTATGATCAAGAGGTTCCCTTCCCAGTGGACGATGACAAAGAATACGTTTCAAATTCTTTCTGTTTCTAAAGGCATAGGTGGGTCTAAGTCCTACTATCCTACCTATGTTTTCATCTAACAAAAGTACATTCCAGTGTCTTTTAAATGATGTCCTTCAAGAATGCAACTGCAGTCATAACATATGGGTTGTCCTGCCTCAGGCAGCCCTCGGTCGGCCGGATTCCAAAGTCTGGGTCCGGCGTCGGCTGGTGTCGCCTCCTCTCCGACGTCAGAACGGCTGGAGTATAAAGGCATCGGCCGACGCCATTTTCTCCAGTCTTTCTTGCCGCGCGGTGCCCGAAGCAGAAGCAGTTCGCAAGTGCCGGTCGGTCAGCTCCTGTGTTTTCAGTACCGAAGTCATCTAAAAGCTAAGTACCCCATTGGGGAACATTTTTTCTTGCCTCAGCCGATGTCAGAACAAATTGAGAAAGTTAATAATTGTTTGTCTTGTAAACAAATACCTCATAAGGACTTCCATTCTTATTGCCTACCTTGCCTGGGCCCAGACCACGACGTCTCGGCCTGTGCCTGCTTTAATAAGCGCACTCTCAGGCGCTGGGCAGAATTTGCCGAAGACTTTTTTTTCGGCGAATCTTTCGCTTATATCATGCTGTCGGAACAACCGACTACTCAATCTTCCAAAAAATGAAAGGACCGGGACCGACATCCTCGGCCCGCGTCCTCCACCGGTACTCCTCCTAAACCCTCCGCGAGTGCTTCGGTCCCTTCGGAAGCGGTAATTCAACCGCTCCAGGCCGACGACACAGCGTTAACTTGTCCTTCAGTCTCGGAGTCTACACCGGTGCCGGTTGTTGACTTTCCTCCAGAAACCGAAGTTCTGGATCTACCCGACACCATTCCTGTGGACAAGGTTTCTCCTGCACGTGGGGCAGCTAGGCCTCCTGTATCCATGTCCATCAAGGCCTTTGCACGTGCTAAGGCCGCCAGCCAGGCCAAGGCCCATCCTAAACCTACTGCCCAGGCCCCTTCTTCTGATAAACAGATCATATCTCTTGCTGCAGATCTTATTTCTCTTATCAGGGGGTCTCAGCCTTATCCAGACAGAGGTTCTCAGCTGCCTGCAGAGAAAAGGCCCAGAACTGAGCAGGCCGACAACCTCTCTTCAGATGAAGCCTCTGGGGATTCTGAGCTTTCAGATACCCAAGAAGAATCCTTCCTGGCCTATGAGGACTCTGATGCTGAAGAATCAATTCCCTCTGCCTCTCCTCCAGAGGATTTCTCGTTCGGTGAAGTCCTACACTCTGAGGGAGCATTTTAAATGGCAGGGTCAGGAATTCTCTGATTCCAGGAAAAGGCTACGTACCTTCCTCAAGCTACCCCAGCACAGACTTTTAGCTGTCCCTCCAGTTATGGATGTCCTGGATGATGTTTTCTCCGACTCCAGTGCTAACCCTGATTCTCTCCCTCCTGCTCCTGTCAAGCCAGACAGATATTATAGGGTCCCTGACACCCACAAACATCTCTTTAAGGCCCATTCTGTGGATCTAGAAACTATTTCACAGGGCCCCAAGGGAGTGGCTACTTCCACAGCCAAGAATCCACTGCCAGCGGATAGGGAAGCTAGGTCCCTGGAGAGATGGGGTAAAAGTTTATACCTCTACCACCCTGGCCGTGAGGTCACTTAACTGCCTTTTTCATATGTTTCAGTACCAGGATTTTTTACTGGATGTTTTACAGAAAAAGCTAGCCTCTCCTGAGCCTATTGATAGAAAGGCATTGCAGGATCTAGTACGTAACACTCAGCAGGTTAGCAATCATTTTCTTCAGTGTGGTTATGATGCATTGGAGGCTTCATGTAGGGCAGCTATGACTGGGGCTGTTATACGTAGACATGCTTGGTTAAAAGAACAGCCACTGCCAGACCATGTTAAAGTAAAGTTACTTGATGCACCTCTGGAAAAACAGAAGCTTTTTGGTGCTAATGCACAAGATGCGTTGAAGTCCATTGAGGAAAAAGCTAAATCAGTACAGACAGTCAAAGATTTCCTCCAGGTTCAGCCACCCAGATTCAGCAGGAATTGGCCTTCAAAGAATTGGTCCTTTCCAGACACTGACAAGTTTCAAAGGGGAAAAAACAGGCGTGCCCGAGGTAGAGGGCAATACCGAGGCTCCTACAGGGGCCGCCAATGGCAACCACCAAATCAAAGAAGTGGCGCAGGCAGTCCAGCTGCACCACAAGGACAACCACAATGACTTGACTTTCATACCATCTACAAAGGCTCAAAGAGAAGCACCTTTGGGCAAAAAATAATCCTTATTCTCAAAAAACTGACATATCTTAACCAAGGACAACTGGATTCTGGATTTAATAGACAAAGGTTACAGATTCCACTTCCATACATTACAAATAAGACAAGGCATGCCAAACCTGCCACTTCATCAAAGGGCAGAGGCACTCATTCAAGTTTCAAAGCTGTTAAATATAAAAGCAATAGAAAAGGTCCCTCCACAGGAACAAGGCCAGGGATTTTATTCAAGACTGTTCCTTGTTCCAAGAAAGGAAAACAAATGGAGACCTATACTGGACTTGTCTACTCTAAATACTTATCTCATTGTGCCAAAGTTCAAAATGCTGACGTTGCAGCAACTCCTTCCCATGCTGGGCAAGGGGTCTTGGCTGGTCACTCTGGACCTCAAGGAGGCATACCTGCATGTCCCAATCAGACAAAGCTGCAGAAGATACCTCAGATTTCTTGCAGGGACAGAGCATTATCAATTCTCAGCATTGCCGTTTGGCTTATCTACTGCGCCCAGAGTGTTCGCGAAATGCCTGGCATCAGTAGTGGCACACTGCAGACTCCAGGGGATTCAAATATACCCCTACCTGGACGACTGCCTCATACAAGCAGACAACAAGCAAACCTTGATAGCAAACTTGGACTATGTCATTCAATTACTACAGGCCTTGGGATACACAGTCAACATTCAGAAATCAAGACTTCTGCCATCCCAACAGATTATTTTCCTAGGAGCCAAACTGGACACAAAAACACAGATGGCTTATCTCACAGAGGAAAACAACAGCAGTTACCAGAGTACTTCAAAGGCCTAGCAAAGCTCTCCCAGCTGACTGCAAGGAAAATCCTGCAGGCCCTGGGGTTCATGGCATCTTGCATTCTTCTGATACCTTTGGCAAGACTTCATATGAGAAAGCTGCAATGGTACTTAAAAAGCTTATGGTCCCAACACAGCCAAAGCCTAGAGGACGTAATCCCACTCATTCCATGTCTGCAAAGAGAATTTTTGTGGTGGGCTCAAGCAAGTCAGTTAAACAAAGGCATGTCTTTCAACAAACCTCAAGCAGGTCAAATGATTACAACAGACGCCTCAGACCATGGATGGGGGGCGCACATGGAGGGCAGATGCATTCAAGGTCAATGGACACCAAGGGAAAGGCATCTGCACATAAACCAAAAAGAGATGTTGGCAGTGATGCATGCAATCGAGACTTTCGAAAAATCACTTCAACAAGGACATTTGCTAATAAGGTTATGTGGTATATAAACAAGCAGGGGGGAGGCACTCATTCATATCCCCTCTGCAGACTAACAATGATTCTCTGGGAAAAATCCCTAAGTCTGAAGATAACATTTGCAATCCCAGTTTGTGCCAGGCAAGGACAATGTACTGGCGGACAAGCTGAGCAGAATTTTCTTGGATCCACACGAATGGATGCTGCATCCTCACATTTTCTCACAAATAACAAGGACATGGGGAAGACCGGACATAGATCTCTTTGCTTCTCACATGAATCATCACCTGGAAAAGTTCTGTACAAGGACCCACCATCCTCTAGCCTGGAAAACGGATGCTCTCTCCTTCAGCTGGAAGTCCCTAACAATTTATGCATTACCTCCTCTACCACTGCTGACCAAGGTGATACTGAAGATCAAAGCAGAACAACCAACAGGCATTTTGATAGCTCCAGACTGGCCAAGGCAGCACTGGTACCCATTGCTGTTGAGCATAACTCGGACCAAACCGTGGCCTCTGCCCCTATGGCCTCTGCTTCTAACACAACACAATTACAGGACGGTTCATCAAAACCTGAAAACATTGCATCTGACAGCCTGGAGGTTACCATAACTCCTTCCGATATCTCTTTTTCCAAAAAAGTTCGAGAGATCTTACTGGAAGCACGCAGACCTTCCACCAGAAAAACCTATTCAGCCAAGTGGAAGAGATTCATCATCTGGAATGCTAACAGGGGTCAGGATACAACAGTATTGAGTATACCTCAGATATTGGAATACTTGGCAGAAATGTTTCATACTGGTCTCTCATATTCGTCCATAAAGATTCATGCCTCAGCAATCTCAGCAAAATACAATTGTGATCCACCTGTGTTTTCACATCCTTTGCTAAGACAGTTCCTAAGGGGGATAAAGAATATCAAACCTCCCAGGAAACCGCCAGTACCTGCATGGGACCTCAACTTCGTCTTGGAAAAATTAACTCTTCCTCCCTTCGAACCAGCAGCAACTTCAGAAATGCAATTTCTCTCATGGAAAACGGTTTTCCTATTGGCAATCACATCAGCAAGAAGAGTCTCGAAGATACAGGCACTCATGGGCAGTACCTCCTTTTCTCATTTTTCATCAGGACAGAGTCTCTCTAAGAACCAATCCTTCATTCATGCCAAAAGTAATTTCCAGGGTGTCTCTAAATCAAGCCATTCACCTGCCTACTTTCTTCCCCAATCCTCAAAACAGGGGGGAAGCACTGCTGCATACACAGGCAACTACGCTACTACTTGGACAGAACTAAGGCCACCAGAAAGTCTGACCAACTGCTTGTAGCCTATGCTGCTGGAGTACAAGGAAAAGCAATCTCCAAACAAACAATTTCCAAATGGATTGGACACTGCATCAGATTCTGCTATTCCTTTCATGGAAAAGGTGTGCCAGCCAATATTAGGCCACACTCCACCAGAGCTATAGCCACATTCACAGCTTTCCTAAGAGGAGTGGCTACAAAGGACATTCTAGAGGCTGCTACATGGAGCTCCGTGCATACATTTACCAAGCACTACAACCTGCCTTTATACTCCAGATCCCGAGCAGGCTTTGCTTCGGCGGTCCTGCAGGGCATTTTAGCTACACCATCACTTTCTTAGTTCCAACCACCCCCAGCTTGGCTATGGTATTCAACCCATATGTTATGACTGCAGTTGCATTCTTGAAGGACATAGTACAGTTTTTTACCTACCATAAATGTAGATGTCCGATAGATATGCAACTGCAGTCGGATTCTCCCACCCTCCTACCCCTCTGCAACCTTCTTTATGGGTCCACTACCCCTATTCCTATTAGCTGGGGGTATCTCTATGGTGTATCTGTTTATTACTGTT
Source organism: Protopterus annectens (assembly GCF_019279795.1). Lineage (NCBI taxonomy): Eukaryota > Metazoa > Chordata > Ceratodontiformes > Protopteridae > Protopterus > Protopterus annectens. The sequence goes on along the minus strand of NC_056747.1, from coordinate 165,436,602 downwards.
GTGCATATCTGGAATTCTTTATCCATTCACCAAATTTAGCCATCCTAGGAGGGCACCTGTCATCTGGGGCAAGAAACACTGAAGAAGATGGCGTCGGCCGATGCCTTTATACTCCACCCGTTCTGACGTCGGAGAGGAGGTGACACCAGCCGACGCCGGACCCAGACTTTGGAATCCGGCCGACCGAGGGCTGCCTGAGGCAGGACAACCCATATGTTATGACTGCAGTTGCATATCTATCGGACATCTACATTTATGGTAGGTACAAAACTGTACTTTCTCTTAACATTAACCATATCTGAAGTGTAAAATAAAGGTATTCTTAAATGTGCTGGAATCAAAGAATTCTCTGGGGGAGCCTCAGTAGGTACACCTTCTGAAAAATATGGTCTCGCTTTAGTAGTTCTGAGGGAATTCACTATACTAATAGCTTCATTTAATTCATTTGGTTTATAACATCTGTCAATCAACTTTTCCTTAAGGTTGGAAATCTCTGTCATAAACTCATCATGGGTCGGATTGAGTCTAGAAGCTCTCATAGCCTGACCCATGACTATGTTTTTGAAAACAAATGGAGGATGCATACTTTCTCGATGAAGTAAGGTATTTCTATAACAGGCTTTCCGGTGAATTGTGGTGTTCAACATTCCGTTGTCTAGCCTTATTATATCTACATCTAGGAAAGAAATCATTTCTCTAGAATTGTTAGTAGTAAACTCAAGAAAACTAGTAAGACCATTTACAACTGATACCATATGAAGGAGCTCTGCTTCCGTTCCAAACCATATAAAAAAGAGATAGTCTACAAAGCGTTTATAAAATAAAGCTTTACACCAAAAATCATGTAAAGGAAATAGTTGATCTTCCTCCCACTTAGCCATTACTATGTTGGCGTAGCTATTGGCACATGAAGTGCCCATAGCTACGCCATCATTTTGCAAATAATACTCATTATTGAAAGTAAAAATATTATTTTGTAAAACTATTTCCAAAAACATAGTTAACTGATCTACCTTCATAGTAAATAGGCTTTTAACATCTATAGTCACCAGGATATACGGTTTATCATCAGGTATTTCTTTAATAAATGTATACAATTCTAAAAGGAATTGCTTACTACCCCTTAATATAGTGGAGTTAGCATTAACTATAGGTCTAAGGAAATATTCCAGGTAAAGCGAAAAGGGCTCAGTGACCCAACCTCTCCCAGATACTATGGGACACAATGGCGGCTTTTCCAATGACTTGTGAATCTTGGGAAGGCCCTGTATAACTGGTATGAGAGGTTTATTAACTCTTAAGAACTTAAAGTGCAATCTATGTCACGACTTTTATAAAGATCATCCAATATATCATAAATTTTAAATATCTTATTAGAAACTTCATTCAGTTCAATCCTAGAATAATAGTCACCTTCATTCAACATTAAAATCATACTATCTAAATAATCCTCAGCGTCCATAGCAACAATGGGTACTCCTTTATCCGCTCGATGAATAACTATAGAGAAGTCCTTAGACAAGTCGGATAAAGCCTTCCTTTGATTAAAAGTTAGGTTCTGTTTCCTAGCTTTCCTACTTTTATTTTTATTGAGTTCATTCAATTCATGTAAATCTTGTTCTACTAACTTATTAAAAGTATCCACCAAGGGATGTAAAGTAGGAATATACAAGCTGGGGGTACAAAAGGTACTAGTAGTACCTGACCTATCAATATCCCCAAATTCTAATTTTAATTGTATATTACGTGCAAAAAGTCTAGTGTCCAATATTGAATCAGTAACATTACTCACACTGCTGGGAATAAAGGATAAACCCTTATTTAAAACCTGGACTTCATACCTAGTAAGAATCTTGTGGGATAAATTCATAACTAGGGATTGGGTAGTCGTTCCCACATTTTCTTCAGGGTGGGTCCGGTATGTTCTCCTCCTGAACCTTTCCGCTTCACCCTCCCTCTGTTGTATGAGCTTCGCCCCTGTATACATTTATTAAAGAAATACCTGATGATAAACCGTATATCCTGGTGACTATGGATGTTAAAAGCCTATTTACTATGATCCCCAATGATACAGGGGTGTTAATGGTGCATCAATTTTTAACTGACCATTCTAATTTAAGCCCGACAATCATAGATCAGTTAACTATGTTTTTGGAAATAGTTTAACAAAATAATGTTTTTACTTTCAATAATGAGTATTATTTGCAAAATGATGGCGTAGCTATGGGCACTTCATGTGCCAATAGCTACGCCAACATAGTAATGGCTAAGTGGGAGGAAGATCATCTATTTCCTTTACATGATTTTCGGTGTAAAGCTTTATTTTATAAACCCTTTGTTAGACTATCTCTTTTTTATATGGTTTGGAACGGAAGCAGAGCTCCTTCATATGGTATCAGTTGTAAATGGTCTTACTAGTTTTCTTGAGTTTACTACTAACTATTCTAGAGAAATGATTTCTTTCCTAGATGTAGATATAATAAGGCTAGACAACGGAATATTGAAGACCACAATTCACCGGAAAGCCTGTTATAGAAATACCTTACTTCATCGAGAAAGTATGCATCCTCCATTTGTTTTCAAAAACGTAGTCATGGGTCAGGCTATGAGAGCTTCTAGACTCAATCCGACCCATGATGAGTTTGACAGAGATTTCCAACCTTAAGGAAAAGTTGATTGACAGATGTTATAAACCAAATGAATTAAATGAAGCTATTAGTATAGTGAATTCCCTCAGAACTACTAAAGCGAGACCATATTTTTCAGAAGGTGTACCTACTGAGGCTCCCCCAGAGAATTCTTTGATTCCAGCACGTTTAAGAATACCTTTATTTTACACTTCAGATATGGTTAATGTTAAGAGAACATTTGAAAGACACTGGAATGTACTTTTGTTAGATGAAAACATAGGTAGGGTAGTAGGACTTAGACCCACCTATGCCTTTCGAAACAGAAAGAATTTGAAACGTATTCTTTGTCATCGTCCACTAGGAAGGGAACCTCTTGATCATACTAGATATTCAGTGAACACCAAGCCATGTAACAAATGTAAACAGTGTTTATACATAGATGAGAGGACTTCATTTATACATCCTGTTACAGGAGCTGAATTTAATTTTTATACCAACACCAGTTGCCAGAGTGAACATGTGGTTTATTTAGCTAGATGCGTTTCCTGTGAATCCTTCTACATAGGTAAAACTAACAGAAGACTCAGGGAACGCATAAGGGAACATGTCTACCACATTCGCATAGGCACCCATACTAATGCTTTAGCTAAGCAGGTTATGGACAGAGGTCCTAATCATACATTCATTTTTTCAGTAATTCAAGCTTTTAAACTCCGTTTACGTGGAGGTGACATTCATACATTCACAGAAGAAAATGAGCTTAGGTGGATTATTAGGTGTCAAGCAGACAGAGAGCCTGGTCTTAATGACAGAGCCTCACTCAAACCTGTTTTGAGAAAGAGAAGGCTTATAGTGTCCACCTGAATCATTTAATAGCGTATTCTTCTACAAGCATTAGTTTATAAATATATTTTTATTTAAATTAAATATTGTATGTTTATATATTTTATAAGATTTTTAGGTTAGCATACTAGAAAGTATTTATTTTTAATGAAATAGATATATGCCTTTAAATATGTTTTTAATTGAATGACGTATTGATTTGTTTTGCCAATGAAATGTCTTTTTATAGTATTTAAATGGCTGAATTTTTTCATTAAATATGTCTGAAGAAGCCGAAAGGTGAAAGCGCTCACAACTGATAAATCCTGGACTTGAATGCTTAGTCCGCGTGTTATTGAATTACTGCTATTTTTGCTGTTTGGTTTGCTGCTCTTATATTTTATGTCTGTGGGATATTGTGCTTGATTCCTGTGGATGATTAGACTATTGTTGTGGATACATCAGTTTTTTTATTTTATTATCTCATTAATGTGAACTACAAAGCCTTTTTTTTTATTTTATTATAAAGCGGTATCCAGTAGAACATATTTTTGTACTTGTTAAGTGGTATTTGATGAAACATATTTTCTTCACGGTCATCTGTCTACTTAGCAAGAAATAAATCCAGAAATTCACATACTAACTCGTGAGTTTCAAACATAACCGTGTGCTCTTTGCTGCCAAATGAGTCTGAGGTCTTACTTCAGCCACTTTAAAGACGAATGTTTTCCAACAGCACATACCTATCCATTTTCAGCCCTTTGTTCACATCCTCCTTTTGGTTGTTATAAATCCTGCTGCCTTTACTACTGAGTAGTTTTTAACAAAAACAACCTATGCCGAAGTCCTTCTGAACCTGGCACACACCTGCATCTTTTTTGTATCTATTATATGAACTGCATTACCTTTCATCACTGATAAAACAACATATAATAGAGCCATCTTTAGTATCTGTATTTTCAGTCTGCTGTATTTCCATCCATTATTTATCATCTTACCCAGTTCACTCAATTTCTGTACCCAAAGATGATCTCCTACTACAATCTCTGTCTTGAAATACATCATGTAATCCACCAGTGTAATGATAGGCGTAGCCATAATTTCTGTCTGAAGCATGTAAGGACTACTATCATGTTTGTTTTACTGTCTGATTTGGCCTCTACCATCTTCATTCGTTCCCTTCCATTCTCCTGTCCTGTAGCACTCGCCACGGTTCCCTTCCAAGAAGAATAGTAACTTCACCTTGGACTGTTCCTGGAAATTGTGGGACTAACTTGATCACTGAAATAATAAATTAAAAATGCATGCATGCTGATGTGGTTAACATTGGTACAGCAGGTAGGAGCCCCACTGTCGTTTGTTGGAATCATGTTGGCTTACCAAATGTCTTTCACTTGATTCCAGTTTTGTCAGAAAAAAAAGCCAAAAAACACTTTCAACAATCTCAAAAGCAGTCTCTCTTGTTGGGGGGGGGAGCCCCCATACCCCCCAATGTGAGGAGAGACCCTCACTCCACACTTTCCAACTTATATACCAACTACAGCAGGTCCCTGTTTGCCTACCTGATAAGTTGACTCATTTCTGGTTTGACAGGTGCCTATTTCACAGGGGCTGATTTTTCTGGAACCTGTTGATTCTTTAACAAGCTTTTCAACATGTGAATGTTGTAGTTTCCCTTTGTCTTAATAGTGAGGTCCACTTAACTCCAGCGAGGTCCTGCAGTCCAGACCACAGTTTTCCTCACTTTTTTTGCTTTCCTGCTTCCCTTCATCATCTATCTCCATAATTTTCCAAGAGGTTTGCCTTGTACAAAAAATAGGGCATGCTCTTCCTTGGACTAATGGATTAAGCCAGCATATCTTAAGAGGCTAGTGTAGTTTTTGTTACCATACAATCTAGTGGCTTAAATGCCTTTCACCTCCTGAAAAAAATGCAATCAAAATTTCAACCATTTAGAAGCTTCATAAATTGCCTCCATTAACCATTGGCAGTTAAGTTTTGTGAATATCTTTAAGTTAATGCTGAAGAGAATTAAGTGACCCACAGGTGGTGTGCTACCACCCCAAAGGAGGCCCCCAAACGGCTTCAGGATTGCATTACAGTCGTACTGGATAGTTCCACCATTAGTGGGTATCTTCCAGAATGTTGATTACATGTAGGAACATTACCCTGACACTACAACCCATCTTCCTTGGAAGGCAGACTGGAATGCTTAATTTGGGCAGAGACGCTTAAGCCAAATGTGACGTATGAGCAGTGGCCATTAAGAGGAGTCTAGTGCCAGATGTGGCTTATGAGCAGTGGCCCTTATAAAAATCCTACTTCTCAGCATAGAACTGCAAACAATTGCTCAGTAAAAAGTTACATTAGAAAGAATATTCAACATCACATCAGGTAACAAAAATATTAGAACCTTGGTTCTGTGATAGTATAACCCTGATAGCGACATAGGTGCCAGGGTTCAATTTGAGCCTGTAGCAGTGGAGGAGACGGGCAGTGGAGCAGAGTGAAGGAACTTGCCCAGTTGCTTCACTGGGGTGGGGGTTCTGTCATGTATGCAGTCAGTAGCATGCTGGGATGGTCCGACTTTTCTGGTGGAGACGAGATAAACCACTGCACTGTATTCAGGGCTGTTGGGGCAGTCTTTTTGCTGGTAGCATCACTCCCAGAACATCCAGCGAAAACAGCCCATTGCACACCCCTTCCCTTGCATGACTGTGTATGCAGAATGCAGGGCAGTAAAAAACAGAAAACCTCAACCATTCCCTGATAGCTGCCTACATAATAGCCACTCTTGACTGATTGTCATCTTTGGTGATGAGGTAATGAATAGATTTATTAGCTGAGAAGAGATGCTGGACAGTGGGCAGCAGGGGGACAGAATCCAGCAAAAAAACAATTTGATTTCAGGTACAGAATATGAATACACTAGTCTGTTTTGTGTTTGTGGCATAGTCTTTACCTTTCTGTTAATGACATTTATAAGCTTGTAAAGGTTATGAAGCACTTAAGACTTGCAGTTTCAAATGCCAGTCATTGCCATCTCAAGACCTTACCCTTTGGCCGTACCTCTACCATTGTTTGCACTGAAGGCACATCAGCAGGGGCTGCTTACCTGTGTCCACAAATAAACTTTTCACCCATCAGAGTGGATAGCTCCTTGTAACTGTCAACAGTTACATTTAGCACACACAAAACTCTGTTGTACACCTTTCATTCCTAATGATTACTGCAAGCCTTACAAACCTGGCTTCTTTCCAGCTCCTGCCTTTCGTAGGTCATACAGTAATAACAAATCATATCAAACATTGTTACTGTTAGAGATTTCCATTTCCTCTTCCCAGTGGCATTCCTCATCAGAAGACATAACAGGAATAAATGGAGATTTAATTTGGGCTTTAGACATGGATCCCTTTTTCTTTCTAATGCATTTTTTGTTCTTTTAGTCTTTGATGTTGTGTTTTTGTGATAATTTAGCTGTTTTTATGACTTCTTTATTGGTCAACATTCCAGGTGTTAGCTACACTTAGTTTGTGAAGAACTTCACCACGGCACTTTATTCAGCCATAGGTAAGAAACCCATTTCTCCTTGGAATACTTATTTCTTTTTGGAGAAGCTTACTTTTCCTCAATTTGAGCGCAACACTTCTGAGCAATGAAAGTTCTTCTCTTAAAATGCATTGTTTTTGTGGCAGTTTCCTTAACTGGGCAGGTTTCTGCATTTTAAGCTTTATCTGTGAGCCTTCTTATCTTCTGTAAAATACAGGTTACAGTTTACCAGTCCCTCCATTATGCCTTAGTGGTTACAGAAAGCAGTTTGCAGATGCAATCAAAGTCCAATAGAACTGTCACCGATTCAGAAAAATCCAGTGAAAGTCCAGTTGAACTTTCACTGATTCACATAGTAATGATCACAGTCTGTTGGAATCACTTGACAGTGATATACAGTCAGGATTGATAAATCACTAAAATCATTTTTGCAGGGGAACAGACCATGCCCCACCCCACACACTTTCTGTTGCTTACATAATAAGCCATCTCCAACATCTCACTGTCTCAGGCAAAAGAGAAATCCCCAAGATGCTACAGTCTCTTTCTAGTACAAACCGAGGATAACACAGTGATAGACATGTAGAGTGCCGATCACTAGCATAGCAAGCCTTAAGCCTGATAACTTTTTGACAGTTTTCTTCTCAAAGAACTTCAGCCAAAGAGATTATCATCTTTGCATGGCTGTACACATGCAGTTCCACAAATGAAAAGATAAGGCAATATTCATGAGAAAGGATGGCCATGTCTTTATTTCCTTCACTGAGATAAGTGACATTCTAGGTGGCCTCCCCAGTGCATTGTCTTCTGTTTTAACAAGCACTGCAAAATTCTAACAAATTATCCTAACCCACATTCAACCCTGCTCTGTGTATATTTAATGTAAGTGTCCTTTTTGTAATTCTTCTTACATGTTTGTACAGTTGCTAGTCACTGTTGAGCACTTTTGCAAAGCATTACAAAATAGCATGTGACCTCAATAAACTGAGGTGCTGCTGTTGGGCTACACTTGGCAGAGGTATGTTATTCAAGACAGTAACCAATGAGTGGTAACCCTGTCCGTTATTTTTCCTGCAGCCAGATTACTACACAGTCATACTAAAGTTGTATAGTAGTCACCACAGTACTCCTGTTTGTCTTGGCCAAAACTGGGTAATATACCTTACATAATATTATGTGGATTGGGGCAGGATTTGCAGCCGGAGTGCTAAGTAGTAGTAATTCTTGCAACATCATTACAACTTGAGCCTGTAGCTGGGATTTAGTATGCTCATGCTCTCATGCTTTGTTCTTGCGCCATTGTTGTCACTGTGGTAACTGACTTTTACTTCTAATTTGATTCTTTGTGAAACAATATCTAATGTAATTTATATGCAGTTCTCACAGGCTTTGATAAGAGTACAATAATAATTTTTTCCTTAATTACAGACTTCACTCAGTAAGTTGATGGAAACTCTCGGAAGAGCAGAACCCTTCTTTATTCGATGCATCCGTTCCAATGCTGAGAAGGTAAGAAAAATGAGTTGTTGCAGTGATTTGCAGAGTAAATCAAAATATGCAGATAAAATGGTTTTAAGCAACCAGGATCTTGTGGCATGAAGTTTAAATTTTATCAGTGATTTTTAAGAACTCATTTCAAGGTCAGAGTAGGGTAAACCAGTTGACTCTGTTCAGGCACTAATGTTCGCTCTGTCTGGCACTATTTTAATTTATTTTTTTTAACTCTGAACCTTTGTATAAAAATTGACCGTTGCTTGGGGTAATTTGTTGGAAACTGAATTTTTTTAGGACTGCATTTGAGGTGCTTGTGACAGATATGCTGCTGGGAACTGAAGCAGTAATAACTAGAACTGGTTTAATAAGAGCAGGTGAAATTATGCAGTATAAACTTAAAAGCAACATTAAAAAGTAACCATGATGCACTGAAACTGAGCTGCTGCTGGCAGGAGCAGAAACCATTTTGGTTTGAAACGGAGCATTTCAGAAACTAAAATAGAGTAGTAGTAAATCTGTTCATAGCTTTAAACGTTGAGGTGTTTTGAATTGAAAACTCAGCTTTGGAGATTGGAAGCTTCAAGTAGCACTAGAAACTGCAAGCTCTTTAAGAAGTTGTGTTGAAAAATGCTTGTGGTAGTAGGCTCTTTAGTAAGCATGTTGCACAGCTAGTATTGGGTAGTAACTGAAGTACAGAACAGCAGTTGTTTCTAGGAGGATCACAGAATAGTGATAGGAGATGAAAACAGAGCCTGCCAACAAGGGTAACAGAAATGTAAGTTAATGCTCAGTCCAAGGTAGTGAAGGAGATGTAGAATTGATTAGTGATGGGGCACATGCTGTTCACATGAAGTAGGCATATGTTAAGTGTGTAGACAGTCACTGTATTGTAGAGGTTTGAAGAAAGCTGCATTTAATTTTTATTTAATCATTTACTTATAATGTAAGTGAACTAGTGTAATGCAAACCCTAGTCAGCAGCAACTTGTACCAGAAGGACAAAACTTATACTAGCTGAACAACTAGCAAGTTATTGAAAAGTTCAAGGAAATCAGATCAGCAGAAGAAAAGACGTACAGAAGAGAGTATGCAGACTTCATAGGTATAGTAAGTGGAGATAAAACTCAAGTCCACTAAGATAAGGGGGCAGGTATAGCTGAAATCACATGGTAAACTGTAAGCTCCAGGTGAAACAAGACTTTAATTATCTTAGCCAAGACTAACAGGAATAGAAATCTCACTGCCAAAGGAGGATGTTTCAGTTTAATTCACTCATCCTCTGATTACATGCTGAATCCAGTGCTGGGTCATGAGTGCCACAGCCTGTCCTAGCAGTCGAAGCATACAGTGTATAGATAATCATGCTGAATGGAGTGCCAACCTATTTCAGCATACATGGAACACTTATTCAGTCCAATATGGCATGACTTTGGGATGTGTGAGGAAAATGGATTCCCAGGTGAAAAGCCACAGAGATGTACACAAGGAATACATGCAGTCCCTTCATAGGAGGCACTCCTGCTATGGACCAGTGTTGAGAATCAAGTGCTATGTTGCAACAACACTATGTGCACTAATAACCAGGAAAAGGTCAGCAGGAGGTGCACACAGAAGGTTAGGCAGGAGGGTGACATTTAAGACCAAAACTACAAAAGGAAGTTATGAGCACATCACATCACATCACATAACAAACAACAGCAGAAGAAACCTAAACACTTAGAATGAGAGAAACTTGTTTATAAAACCTTTCTTTTTGTTGTGTCTTTCGGCTTTTCCCGGTTAGGGGTCGCCACAGCGGAACTCCGGTCCGCTAATGATTGGCAGTAGATTTTTACGTGCTGAAGTTGCTGGCCCTGACGTACAACCTTCAACAAAGGTATGCCCATTCACGCATGTCTCCACACAGAAGATGCTCTAGCTGAGAATCGAACCGGACAACGTCTTACTGTGAGGCGACAACACCTCCGCAGCACCACCATCGCAGTTTATAAAACCTTTCTAAACTAGAAAATTACTGCAGGTACCTGGAAACACTAGGATATTGGAAGCATTAGAGTTGTGCTCATAAAAGTGCGAGTTTTGGGTACAAAGGGAACTGGAAAAGAAGGGCAGGACTGAGGAAAGATTAGGCAGAAGCCGAGGATAGAGCAGTAGACTAGATGTACAAGGCAGCTGTGTGATTGATGGAAATGCAGGGCGGGAGCAGTGGGATGCAGCTGAAAGCACCTAAAAAGGAACTGGATATTTACGGGATGTTAGAAGCCAGAAGATGGTTACTGGGTTCCAGGAATAGATATTTGTGGGGAAGTTTTAATGCAGAAGGAGCCCAGAAGTGGCAGAAATAGTCGCAAGGTGGAGGGGTTGTGAGATGAGAGTATAGGCAAAGGGGTTGCAGCCGCATGACTGAGAGGGACTGAGGTGGTATAGCATGAGAATGGGGGAACACGATGCAGGGCACAAATAGGTGACGTCAGGAGGAGATGCGAACTCTTAACGGGGCACTACAAGAAGGTCCAATTCTAAACAAATGTGTTTGTTAGGGGAAACTGGGAGAAAGTGGTTGATCCAGAGGCAGCCTGTAGTATGTACACTCTGTTACAGGAGAGGTTAGAAGAAGAAAAGAAGGGAAAGGAAAAATATAAGGTTAAAGCCCTGTATGATCTTACATATACTAGAGCATGATGAATAACTTGCACTACAGTAATGAAAAGGAGCATATGGACCACATGCATCACCTTTTACAAAGGTGAAAGCAGAAGGCAAGGTGAAAGAGGTGCAGTAAGAACAGTGACTGAGATTGGAAGAAGGATGGGGAACCACCCCCTTCTCCTTTGTTCTGAAACTGACAGCACTTTCTCCTGCCATAGACCCACTTTCTTCCAGTTGATGTTTGAAAAAGAAATTCAACTCACATAACTGGAACCATCTTTCATTTAACTTGAGGAATGAAACAAGTTCATTCAAATTTAAACAAAAGCTCTCGGACCACTTTAATCAGCTGTGCGGTTAATCTGTTTCTCTGACACAGGTTAATTGCCCCCTATCCATTTGCCCAGTGAAAGCCACTTTTTCCATTAACGGTCAAGTGATTTTAAATGGCTAGCTGATGCTTAAAGTAATTGCAAAAAAAAAAAAAAATTGTATGTATAGATAAATGTGTATTTGTTTGTGTGTGTAGGTTTATATAAGTAAATGGATGCACTCTGAAATATTAAAGTCCAAAAGTATCAAATGGCAAAACATTGATCCAAAACTATTGAAACTCAACATAACGGATGGGACAATACTCTCTTCTTTTTATATATATATATATATATATATATATGTATATTATATATATATGCATATTATATATATATATTTATATATATATATATATGTATATAGATATATATATATATATATATATATATATTATATGTATATTATAGATATATATATATTATATATATATATATATATATGTATCTGTGCACACACACACACACACATATATATATATATATATATATATATATATATATATATATATATATATGTATGTATGTGTGCACACACACACACACATATATATATATATGTATGTATGTGTGTGCACACACACACACACACACACACACACACACATACACAGGGGACAAGCCCCCTGTAGACCCTACCCCCTGCTAACCATATATATCATCTCCCAAGATCATACAATAGTTTGGAAAGTACAAATTCCCTGATCCTCAATGCATTGCAGTTTCGCACAAACACCAGCAGAAGTGATCAAATTAGTTTCATTCATTTCTCTCTGTTGCAAAAAATGTCCAGTGTTATGAATGTTTGATTATATGAACATTTTCCCTGTATATGTATGTATATCATATATAGATGTGTGTACTTTATATTATCTATTTACATAGTATATTTTATATGTATATATATATATATATATATCTACTGGAAGAATGAGTGCCTCAATTTGACAACTTGACCACAATGAAAAACAGAAGCACTAGGAGCAACGAGTCACACGAACTGACTTTATTCAATAAAGGCACGCAAATACACCGAGAAACGCTGAACTATTTCTCCACGTTTTTCGTTAACAATGTAACTTCATCAGCATACTAAAAACTTTCAAACTCTTGTTTTATATAGTCTTCTGACATTAATTAACCAACCGGTGAATACATTTAATTAGCTGGATTCATTTTTAAGTTAATTAGCAGTTCGTTTTTATATTGACATACATTCAACCCTGCAAAAAACCTTCAAAATTATCTTATGTATACAGTTTGATTACAAAGCCATTTTAGCTGAAATATCTTGTATATATCAGTACTTAAAGCAATGCAGGTAAGGAAATGTTTAACCAAGTAGTATATAATAAGGATGTCATGTTATTTTCTTTATAAAGGGAATTTTCCTTAAAATTCATATAAATCTAAATGGCAGGTACACGGAAGCTATGAAGTGAATACAGCTCTGTAGCACCATCTTGTGACATTTTGTGTAAAGTACATGCATTTCTTGTAACTTATAAAACCACATATCTTTACTTATATAAAAACATTCATCATGGATTAAACTTATTTTATACTCTCCGTGTACGAGCTCTTGCTGTTTTTCGTTTCCATATCAATTGGATTCATCATAAGTGCTTATATATATATATATATATATATATATATATATATATATATATATATATATATATAAATTTATTTTATTTTACATTTGTTGACCGGGAGAGTCCAACTGGATTAAAAGTCCATTTTCAGTGGAGGCCCGGGGAGAAAAGCTCCAAGAGAACAATTTTTTTACAAAACATAATCGGACAGACTTTTGACATACAATTTCCATAGAAGAGACTTTGATATACTTATTAACTAACAGATAGGATACATTCATTCTCTACGATATAATAATAAATTTTAGAAGATATTTCTACATTTAAGATTCCTTTGATAGATTTACTATCAAAGTAAAAGCAGAGACACGTAGTATAAGGCTCCGAGAGAGCGGATGATGCTCGCTATAGTTGAGAAGGATAACAAATATTTACTATATGTCTTTGCCTGGTTTTAGTTGAGAAGGATAACCAATTGATTTACAATATGTCTTCTCCTGGCTTTAGTTGCTTATGAAAGCACAACATTGCTGGGGTAGTTTTCCCTAACTCCTGGAGAGATGGGATGAGCAGTAGATTAACAGTCCTAAGTGGGTACAGTACTATGGTTGGCTTAGCAGAGTTACTTAAGTTAGGTGAAGTGTTCTAATGAGACATTGGCAGAGGGGGATACAGGAGCACAGTCGATTATTCAAAAAGTGCGTTTTAACAAGTTTCATGAACTGTGATGGAGATTTGTTGTCAGTTATGTGGGCAGGAAGGGAATTCCAGGTTTTTGCTATACAGTGGCTGTAGACAGACTTACCAGCTTCGTTGTTATATTTTTGTTACTTTGAGGAGGTTTTGTGTGGTAGACCTCAAGGGCCTGGCTGTTGTATTGGGTTGCAAAAGATTTTGTAGGGCTGGGGTATTTTCAGAGTTATATATTATTTAGTGGGCTAGTGATAGTTGATTGAGTTGTAGTGGTAGTTCTAGCCAATTGAGTTTTGTTAGGCATTCACAGTGATGTGTTCTGATGGGAGAGGTTGTAGCAAATTTGGCTGTCTTATAACAACTATCAAGTTTGTTTAGGGCGGATTTGGAGAGATTTGTAAGCATGGGGGAGGCATAAAGTAGGGTGAATAGTAGGCAAGTCATCGCTATTGTAGTTTTGGAGTGGTCAGTGAGCAATTTTTTTATTGCGATAAAGTAGGCCAAGTTTTTTATGTACTTTTTTATGGTTATAGAAATATGTAGGTCAAATCTAAGGTGATTATCTATTTCAACCCCTAAGAGTTTGGTATGATTTGTGGGGGTGATTGTGGTCTTGTTAAAGGAGGAGATGAATCAGTGGGAGGTGTGGCTCTGTGGGAGCTGAAGTACTAGCTTTGTTTTACTTGGGTTCAGAATGAGCCTTTGGTTTGTAATCCAAGTTTCTGCTAGGGAAAAGCATTCTTGTGTTAGGGAGTGAAAGATGTCAGTTGTTTTGGCTGCGCATATTATGGGGGTATCGTCTGCATATTGCACTATTGAGGCTTTAGGGATACTGTTTGGGAGCTGATTGGCGAAGAGGGTAAAAAGAAGTGTCCCCAGGCTGGAGCCTTGGGGTACTCCTAGGGAGACTGGTAGGGAGGGGGAGAGTTGCTTTTGCCACAAAACAGCTTGTTTCCTTCCCTCTAGGTAGTTTTTGAACCAGGAGATGGCAGGGGTGGTAAGGTTTAGAGTTGCTAGTGAAAGGAGTTTATTGTGTTTAACCATATCGAATGCTTTGGACAAGTCAAGGAAGGTGGCAGATACAAGGAGTCCATTGTTTATGTGAGTATTGACAATGTTGGTGAATTCTGTTAGTGCGGTGGTGGTGTTATGGAAGGGTCTAAAGCCATGTTGTGTTGCTATTAGATGATTTTCTAGGAGATATTTCATTAGTTGCTTGAGTATTACCCTCTCTAAAATTTTAGATACATGGGTGGTATGGCTATAGGACAGTAGTCATTGAGTTCTAGGGAAGTTCCCCCTTTATGTAGGGGGATGATATGTGATATTTTCCATAGCTTGGGTACTATACACTCAGAGGTGGATCTGTTAATTAGGATGGAGACAGGATATGATATGGCTTCTGCAGCCAGGTGGAGGTGTTCAGCGGGTAATTTATCTGTGGCTAGAGACGTTGATTTGAGCTTGCAGAGTAATTTTTCAGTGGATTTGGTTGGTTCTGGGTGGAAGCTGAACTTGGGGCAATTGTTAGTTGGGGGTGGGGGGGTGGATTTGCAGGGGTGGGGATGTTGTCATATGGTTGTTTTTTTGCAAGGATCTGGATTGTTTCTGTAAAGTATTTATTAAATTGAGTGAGGATGGTCTTCTTGGTTGGTATCTATTTTTGGAGTTGGGGTAGTTCTTTTACCTGGTTGTAGAATAAAGTTAATTGCAGCCCAAACTTTTTGTGGGTTGTTCCTGTGGTTATCCTGTAACTTTTGGTAGTAAGATGTTTTGTCTGTTTTGGTGAGTTTTTTTGGCTTTGTTATGTAGTTCAACATATATTTGTTTGTTCAATTGGGATTTACTGTTGAGGTAGTTGGTCCAGGCCTTGTTTCTTTTTTTAAGAAGCGATTTTGTGTCTGGGGTTAACCAGGGGGCATATTTAGTTTTAATTCTTGTTGTTCTGTAGGGGGCGTGACGGTTAAGGGTGTTAAAGGAGGGTAGCATTGAAATATAGTACAACTTCATTAAGAGGTAGTTTTTTTAGGGGGGTCCAGTTGCACATTTTTAGGTCGTTTATAAAGTTGGAGCGGTTGAAGTGTTTTTTTGTTTCTAATTAGGCATGTAGATATTTGGGTCAGTTGTGGTGATTTTGATCCGAGTAAGAATGTGACTTGGTGGTCACTCAGGATGTCTGGTAGACACACCCTGATAGGGATATCAGTGATGGGTGGGATACGAGTATCATTGGTGTTTGGTTCTCTTGTCTGTTCATGTGGGGGAAGTGATGAGTTGGTTTAGGCCATGTAGGTTAATATGGAAGAGTGGGTTATGACTGGAACAGTTTTGCCAGTCAATATTAAGGTCTCCTAATACTATGCTTTCCTGTGGGAGGGAGTTAGATATCCATTCTAGGAGTTTTTTTTAATGGGGATATTGTTTCCTGGAGGGATGTAGCATCCTATGATGTTGATGTGTTTACTATCATTAAGCTTTAGTTTTGTTAGAGTGAGTTCAACTTTATCGAGGTCTGGGGTTGTTCTCTACTTTCTCAAAGATGAGGCGAGATTTATACACTATAGCAACACCTCCCCCCTTTTTTACCTGTTCTATCACTGCGAATTGTATTGTAACCTGGTGGAGTGATTTCATTGTTGTGGTTGCTTGGTTTAAGTCAAGTCTCTGTTAGAATGACTGTCTCAGGTTGATAGAAGGAGAGTAGTGCATGAAGGTTGTGGACTTTGTTTAGTATACTTCTGACATTTAAATTTGAAATGAGGAGCGTGGATTTGTCTCGGTGGAGTAGGGTGTCATTCAGGTTGAGGGTTGGGGCTCCTAGATTTTGTGGACCTGAGTTTGGGTGTATATCACCACAGCTAGTGTGTTGGGTTCTGAGGTAAAGATAGAGTTTGAGTAATCCAAATAAAGCCAAGCAGCAGAGACAACCATGCAGCATCAAAAACACCAGAGATTCAGTTATAAAAGTAGAACTTTAATGTGTACACTGGTAATCGCTTTCACTTGTAGCTTCTTCAGACCATTACTGAAATCACATACTCTTAACAGCTCACTCTAATATATTCAAAAACAGCCATTCAAAGCTTTCAAGCAATTATTCAATCACTAACAGTAGTTAAAGCAACAACACTACAATTAGACACTCTGTGTTCATTATTGAGAGCAGAGTTATACTATGCATAACAAAAAGTGCATATCTAAAAATAAATATACACTAGTTTAGATAAAATACATATATTAATTAAAACTTTGACTACAGAATTTCATAAAAAATATATATGTATATAATGTATGCATACATATAAATTCTGTGCACAAACTTTGGTACAGAAACATTTTATAACACTTCACATAAATTAAAACTAATGAACCGGTCTAACATAGATTCATTATGCACATCAAAAATTCCATATTGCCTAAGCAAGTATATGGAGTGGAACACTCAGCTGACATGTAACCTCCTGGACTTCAGGATAGGTTTCAGGGATGCTCTCTCATTTAATCCTCTCTCTAAGCCTTAATATCCATTTCATTTCCCTCCCTTCAGTGCAATTTCTATTATCTCCTTCCCTGGCAAGGGGTATTATAATATCTATTACCATAAATTAAAAATTGTGGTCTTCTCCTTCTGCCATTACATACTTGGCAAGAGCATTCGAGGAGGATCTAATCCTAATGTCATGCAGATGTTCCCTCATCCTACTTTTAAGCATTGTGTCAGTCTTGCCAACATAGAAGGACCGGCAGGTATCACATACTGCAAGATATACTACATGTGAGGTGGTACAATCTGCTAAAATAGTAAAGCTATAACTCTGCCCTGTATCCGGGTGCACAAATGTACCACTTGGATCTAGATATCTACAGTAACTACATTCTCCACAAGGAAGTGTACCCATGCCTTGTTATATCCAGAGTCATGCCTATCAAAGGGTTGACAAAGAATCCTTTTTAAGTTGGGTTTATTCCTAAACCTAAATCTTCTCAGCGTTAGTGTTATACAAAAAAAAAAAAAAAAACATAACACTGATCCCCTGTGTCTTGACACATTGATGGATACAAGGCAAAAAAAGAGCAATATTCTTGTTTATTGACCAAAGTTAAGCGCTTTCACTTGCTCTATTGCGAGCTTCTTCAGAATTACATACAAATCCATTAACACATCTCAAATTTAAATAACTTCTTTGGCGCCAAAAGTATACCATCTAAAGTGTACCATTTAAAGTGATACGCTTAAAATGTAACTTCCTGTATACTAATAGTTACTAATAGTTCAAATAACCATAAAAAGTCAAGAATAAACATGCATTGTATACAAATCAGGTAAATATAAACATGAAAAATTGTTTTATACATATATACCCGGAAAATTATAAAACTAATAAAATATTCCTAAAAATATATATATATTTGTTATAAATAAAAAATATGTACAGTATTAGATAATATAAACAAGACTAATATTAAGTTTAAACAAGGAAATTGCAATACAAGATGGGTGATTTATTTGGCTAAATGTGCAGCGTGTTCGGGATTCTACATTGGGAAAACTGAACGAAAATTTAACAAGCGCATTTGTGCACATTTATATAGCATTAGGACCAAGGATGTTAATAATGTACTTTATAGGCACATTAAACAATGTGGAGACGCACATAGTTTTAAATTTGGTATCATTGACAGTATTACTATGGACCTTAGAGGGGGGAGATCCTAAAGGATTTTTGTCTTACAAAGAAACCTGGTGGCAATTATATGCAGATGCCTCAAACACACCAGGTTTAAATGATTTTATTAGTATTAAATCAGTGTTAAGGTACATCTTTTTTTATTTGCCTTGTATCCATCAGCATGTCAAGGCACAGGGGATCAGCGTTATTTGTTTTTTTTTTTTTTTTGTATAAACCTAAATCTTGGTATGTCACCCACAATATTCTTAATATCAGGGTTGGTAGTTAATATCCCCCAATGCTTACTAATTATATCATAAACTCTTATTATCTGTAGTGAAGAACATGGGTATCCTAACCTCAGAGTGAGTCACAGGGAATGCTCCTTGTATCATGTTCTAATCTATTGGAAAAGTAGGGGCTGGCTCTCTCCCTTGTCTAAGGAAATCTAATTCATATAACCCATCATTGATCTCAACACTACTATAGCCTCGCCTCATGAGTCTTTCCTTTAGGGTATTCAGTTCTGAGCGGAATCCCATATCAGATGCATTTAGCCGGGAAACTCTCATCCCTTGCCCTTTAACTATGTTCTTAAATGTATAATGAGGGTGCATACTGCGTCTGTGTAGGAAGGTGTTCTTGTAACATTTTTTCCTATAGACGCCTGTGTTGATAAATCCTTTCTTTAGTCTTTCAACATAAACATCCAAATATTCTATTTTATTAAAAGAGAATGCCTTCGTAAACTTTAAATAATTCGTTATGCTATTCATATTCATAATGAAGGTGTTTAATTGATCAATGGTCCCGATCCAAATAAAAAAGACATCATCCACGAAGCAACTATAAAAGGGGATATGTCTCCTGAAGGCATCCATAGAGAACAACTGATCTTTCTCCCAAAGGGCCAGGAACATGTTGGCGTAGCTATTTGCACAGGATGTGCCCATAGCCACTCCATCACGCTGTAAATACATGACCTAGTCGAACAGGAAGATGATGTCCTCAAGGACAACCGTCGGGAATAAACATATCAAATCTATTTGTCTTTCCCCATACTCACTGTGTCTAATTAAATAGTGTTTAATGGATTCAATGCCTACATTAGTGGGAATAACAGTAAATAAAGATTGAACATCTAAGGTGACAAAAAGTAAATTCATACCCAAATCTAGATCACTCGTAAAGCTATATAGGTCCAGGAGAAACTGCCTAGTATCCTTCAGAACCACAGGATTTAAATCTAGTACTGGCCGAAGGAACCTTTCCACATACAGTGAAAAAGATTCTGTGCACCATCTCCTACCTGAGATAGTGGGTCTCATAGGGCGGGGGGGGGGGTTCCCATCTTTATGAATCTTGGGTAAACCCTGTATAGCTGGTATCACAGGGTACTCTACTTGTAGAAATCTACATAACTCTAAGGTTATGTGGCTGCTTTTGACCATATCATCCAACATCATATGGATCCTGTGCTTCAGGGCATTAACCTGTACATTACTAATGACAGTATAGTATTTGGAATCACTGAGCATATCCTTCATGGAACATTGGTAGCCATCCCTGTCCATAATTACAACTGGCCCACCTTTGTTGGCCAGTCTAATGACAATATTCTTATCCTGCAATCTTTTCAACACTTTCTGTTCCTTAAAACTCAAATTATATTTGATTTTATTCCCTCCTCTCCTAGAATTCTCAATATTAAAGCATTTATGCAAGTCATCCTCAACTAGTTTATAAAAAGCCTCTACTAATAAATGATTGTTCGGCACATATAGGCTAGTTTTTTTAAAAGTTGATGAATGTTCATGTTACTATCACCAAACTCAAGTTTTAGCATGATGTTCCTACTGAACATCTTAACATCAGTTAAAATATCTGTTAAATTACCATGACTCGGAAAAAGCTAAGTCCTAAATGAGTATGGGGAAAGACAAATAGATTTGATAAGTTTATTCCTGGAGGTTGTCCTTGAGAACAACATCTTCCTGTTCGACCAGGTCATGTATTTACAGCGTGATGGCGTAGCTATGGGCACATCCTGTGCCAATAGCTACGCCAAGTTCCTGGCCCTCTGGGAGGAAGATCACTTGTTCTCTATGGATGCCTTCAGGAGACATATCCCCTTTTATAGTTGTTTCATGGATGATGTCTTTTTTATTTGGACCACGGCCATTGATCAATTAAACACCTTCATTATGAATATGAATAGCATAACTAATTATTTCAAGTTTACGATGGCATTCTCTTTTAATAAAATAGAATATTTGGATGTTTATGTTGAAAGACTAGAGAATGGATGTATCAACACAGGCGTCTATAGGAAAATGTTACAAGAACACCATCCTACACAGACGCAGTATGCACCCTCATTATACATTTAAGAACATAGTTAAAGGGCAAGGGATGAGAGTCTCCTGGCTAAATGCATCTGATGTGGGATTCCGCTCAGAGTTGAATACCCTAAAGGAAAGACTCATGAAGCGAGGCTATAGTAGTGTTGAAATCAATGATGGTTATATGAATTAGATTTCCTTAGACAAGGGAGAGCCAGCCCCCACTTTTCCAATAGATTTGAACATGATACAAGGAGCATCCCTGTGACTCACTCTAATGAGGTTAGGGTACCCATGTTCTTCACTACAGATATTAAGATAGTTTATGATATAATTAGTAAACATTGGTGGATATTAACTACCAACCCTGATATTAAGAATAATTGTGGGTGACATACTGAGATTTGGGTTTAAGAATAAACCCAACTTAAAAAGGATTCTTTGTCAACCCTTTGATAGGCATGACTCTAGATATAAGCAAGGCATGGGTACACTTCCTTGTGGAGAATGTAGTTACTGTAGATACCTAGATCCAAGTGGTACATTTGTGCACTCGGATACAGGGCAGAGTTATAGCTTTGCTATTTTGGCAGATTGTACCACCTCACATGTAGTATATCTTGAGGTATGTGATACCTGCCGGTCCTTCTATGTTGGCAAGACCGACAGGATGCTTAAAAATAGGATAAGGGAACATCTGTATGGCATCAGGATTAGATCCTCCTCGAATGCTCTTGCCAAGCATGTAATAGCAGAAGGAGAAGACCACAATTTTAAATTTATGGTAATAGATATTATAATACCCCTTGCCAGGGAAGTAGATATTAGAAATTGCACTGAAAGGAGGGAAATGAAATGTACATTAAGGCTTAGAACAGATAGAGGGAGAGGATTGAATGAGAGAGCCTCCCTGAAACCTATCCTGAAGTCCAGGAGGTTACATGTCAGCTGAGTTTTCCGCTCCTTATACTTGCTTAGGCAATATGGAATTTTTGATGTGCTTAATGAATCTATAGGTTCATAGGTTCATACTAGGCTATCTGCCCTAGGGCATTTATAAGCCTAGCCGGAGTGTGTTTGGCTTTCGCCACCCATTTTAAATTAATTTTGCTATGCCCTTTTTCAAGGTTAGTATACTGTGCCTCTGTCTAACAGTGACACAGAAGTGATACCCGGGGTAAACCTACGAACTCCCATCCACTCATCAAGATTCCTGTTGAAGAGAGTCAGAGGGACTCTGCCTAACCTGGACTGGGATTTTATTCCAGAGTGAAGGGAGCCTCTGGGTTATGAGTCTGTCCCTCCAGCATGTCCTATTTATTTCAGTGCTGAGGTTCAAGTCTCTCGAGCACGTAGCTTGATGGGATTTGGATTTTCTGAGGTGCAGCATGTCCATTAATTCCGGGTTGGACATGGCTTTATACGTCCGGCACAGATCGCCTCTGAGCAGGCGGTATGCCACTGAGTAGAGCTGGAGTTTCTTTAACTGGGCAGCATATGGCATCTGTTTGAGACCTTTGATCCTCTTAGTGAGGTACTTTTGAGGTCTTTCCAGTTGCTGCAGGTGTCTGTTAAGGTACATCCCAAAAGGGGCATTGTACTCAATTATGGGCCTGATGAGGGATGAGTAAAGAGGCGATGACCTCCCTGATCTAGATGTGAATCCCTTCATGATTAGGTGGGCTATATAAAATGTTTTTCTAACCACTTTGGCCACGTGGTTGTCAAATGAGAGATTGCTATCAACTTGGGTGCCTAGGTCCCTAATTACTTCTTCTGTACTTAATGGATTACCACCTATGTGGTAATTTGTGGGCACTTTGTTTTTGCCAAAGGTGATGACTATACACATTTTGGCATTTAGCTTGAGGCCATGGCTCTGGCACCAGTTGTCTGTTTCTATGAGGCCCTTCTGGAGGATGCTTGTGTCGGCTGGAGAGTTGATTATGGCGCCCAGTTTGCAGTCATCTGCGAACTTGGTCAGCCACAGTCCTTCCGTGTTGGCCTGTACCTCCGAGAAATATATACCGAACAAGAGAGGTCCCAGGACTGAGCCTTGTGGGACGCCACTTGTAACTGGTTTGGAGTCTGACATGGCTCCAGCAATTCTAACCATGTGGGTTCTGTCCTTGAGCCAGTTTGCAACCCATCTAGTGACATAAGGATTTATATTTAAGCTGGTGAGCTTATCTATAATGCCCGAGTGGGGTATTGTATCGAAGGCTTTTGCGAGGTCCAGGTAGGCTGTGTGGGCCACCTTCCCATCATCAATGGCCTTGGTGACTGTTTCAAAGAAATCAACCAGGTTTAAGAGGCAGGATCTGCCCTTAACAAAGCCAAACTGGGTAGGATCTATGTTAGACAGGTTCATTAGTTTTAATGTATGTGAAGTGTTGTGAAATGTTTCTATACCTTTTTTTGTGGACAGAATTTTTATGTATGCATACATTATATACACACACATATATATATATATATATATATATATATATATATATATATATAGATTATGAAATTCTGTAGTTGAAAGTTTTAATTAATTTATGTATTTTATCTAAACTAGTGTACATTTATTTGTAGATACGCACTTTTTGTTATGCATAGTATAACTCTGCTCTCAATAATGAACACAGAGTGTCTAATTGTAGCATTGTTGCTTTAACTCTACTATTGTTAGTGATTGAATAATTGCTTGAAAGCTTTGAATGGCTGTTTTTGAATATATTAGAGAGAGCTGTTAAGAGTATGTGATTTCAGTAATGGTCTGAAGAAGCTGCAAGTGAAAGTGCTTACCAGTGTACACATTAAAGTTCTATTTTTATAACTGAATCTCTGGCGTTTTTGATGCTGCATGGTTGTCTCTGCTGCTTGGCTTTATTTGGATTATTTATCGAACTTACTTGCAGTGGGACGTCTACCCTGAGGAGTGTTCTTTGTTTTATTATAGAGTTTGAGTAGTTTGTTTAGGATCTTAAAGTTCTTTATAGTTGTTTGGGACTGGTAGTGTGATGGCTGTAATCGTGTGCATATGGTGAATAAAGAAGGTTTGGTAGTGATATGGGACTAGTTGAGTAAAAGGGTGTGTTGTAATAATGTTAGTGGAAGTAGTTCTTCTTGGTATGTAGATAAAATTAAGTTGTTTTTGGTGGTTGGTGATAGAAGTTAGCAGTGGGAGGGTGGATAACCTAGGAGCAATAGTAAGAGGTGTATGTATGTGGATTTGGGTAGTTTGGGCATGGTTTGGTCGGGTTTGGTCATGAGTGAGAGATCTGCTTGGGGTGGGGTCCGTGTGGTGGATGATGAGAGGTGGTGTTTGTAAGGTAGTTAGATGGAAGACTGTGCTTTACAGGATGTGGAATAGTGGAAGAGAAGGAAATGGGTACAGGGGTGGGGCAGATTCAGTGATTGGTGGGTAGCATGAGGGGGGTGGCTAAGTTTAGTTGAAATGTAGCACTAGTGGGGGTGGGTCGGACTAGGGGGCAGGGAGGGGAGTGTAGTGAGCCCGAGCGCAGCGGGGCTAACTAACTCCAATTATATCCCCGGGCTTACTTGATGTCCTTCATGTTTCACTGTTGCAGTCATCACATTTGGGTTATCTGCTTGCAGTAGCCCTCAGTCGGCCTTATTATCAAAGTCTTGGTTCCTGTGTCGGTTGCTGTCTCATCTTCCATGAAGTCAGGTAGTCAAGGGTATAAGGCATGCAGCCGATGCCATTACATCTGTCTTCCTTGCCGTGCGGTGCCCGAAGCAGAAGCAGTTCGCAAGTGCTGGTCGGCCGAATCCTGAAATTTTCATTTTCAAGTTTCAGAACCGAAGTCTTCAACTAAAGCTAAGTACCCCATTGGGGAAACTTATTCTTGCTCTAAACCGATGTCAGTAAAGTGAATAATTGTATTTCTTGTGGAAAGCAAATACCTCATGTTGTGTCTTTCGGCTTTTCCGGGTTAGGGGTCGCCTCAGTGGAACTCCGGTCCGCTAATGATTGGTAGCTGATTTTTACGTGCCAAGTTACCAGCCCTGACGCACAACCTTCAATGAAGGTACGCCCATTCACTCATGTCTCCACGCAGAAGACACTGTAGCTGAGAATCGAACCAGACAGCGTCTTATTGTGAGGCGACAACGCCACAGCAGCACCACCATCGCAGTGCACATTTTCATTCATACTGTATTCCCTGCCTAGGCCCTGACCACGACTTACCTCGCTGTCAGTTTTGTGCCTTATGTAAACCACGAACTGTTCGCCGTCTGTATATTTTCGCTTCTAAATATTTTGGTACTCGGTTCAATTATCCAGATATGTTTTTGGTAAGCCACCCGACTACCGATATTCCAAAAAAACACAGAGATAAATAGAGACAGGCCGCCTAGGTCCAGAGCTGCCGACGACGCTTCTCCTAAGCTAGTCGCCAGTACTCAGTGAGGTGCTTTTGCAGCCCCTGATACCCACTACATCAAATTCGCAGGCCTCTACTGAGACCCGTTTGGTGTCTGGTATGCCGCGAGAAGTTTCATCTGTGGAACCTACGGATGTCTCTACCTTGGATGGGTCCGGAGCCACTGTGCAGGCACCTGCTTCTTGAGTGTGTATTCAGGCCTACTGGCTTGCATATTAAACAGACGCCATCTTCTTCTTCTTCCAGGCCTAAAACTCGAACCATGCCTAGGAAACCAATGACCAGACCGCATGGTCAGGCCTCTATGCCTAAAAACAAATGATAAGAATGGCTGAAGATCTTATTATTGTAATCTTGGGAAGCCAACCCCCCCCCCAGAGACCTAGGACTGAATTTGCTTATGATACTTCTGACCAGGATTCTGAAATTTCTGTCTCCTCTGATGACCAGGATTTACCCTTATCTACCTGTGAGGATTCTGATGCAGAGGACTGTATTCCCTCTGCTTCACCCGCAGAGGGTTTTTCTTTTGACAAAACCTTGCATACTCTTAAGGAACTTTTCCACTGGGAAAGCCAGGATTACTTTGATTCTAAAAAGAGGCTTAGAGATTTCTTACTCCTGCCCTAACGCAGGCTTTTAGCTATCCCTCCTGTACTGGACATTGTTGCTGATGCCGTTTCGAAATCTAGCTTGGCCCCTGACTCTCTACCTCCTGCTCCCAGAAAACTTGATAGATATTACAGGATGTTCTTCATTCCACATTGCTGCAGTCCTAACTATTGGGTAGTCCGCTGTCCAGTCGGCCCGAATACCAAAGTATATGGCTGACGTCGGTCAGGGCGCATTAGACTGACGTCAGTACGTCAGGGTACTAATGCGCATGACCGACGTCATATCCTCAGTCTTTTTTGCCGCATGGTCCGATGCAGAAGCAATTTTGCGAGTGCAGGTTGGCGTTCTGAAAGTTTCTGAAGTCAGAGTTTCAGACCGAATCAAAGTTGGCTAAGTACCCCGTTGGGGATTATTTTGTTTTTTCTTGCCTCAGTATTTAACCGGATGTCAGAAAAAGTGAATAACTGTATTTCTTGTGGGAAACAGATACCTCATAGGGATTATCATACTTTGTGTATACCTTGTTTAGGGCCTGAGCACGGCGTTGTTGGATGCCGCTCTTGTGCTAGATTTAACAAACGCACTATTAAGAGAAGGTTAGACTGTGCCAGGTTAGTGTTTGGGAAGCGTTGTAATTATAAAATGCCGTCGGATGCTCCGGCTGGCTTCGCCAAAAGCGCAAGGACAAAGCAGCAAAGCCTAGGGGAAGAACCGACAGTCCCAGGCGCCGGTTCTTTGGAAGGCTCAGTGGAGCGGGAGGCTGTGCCAGGTGTTTCTTTGGAGTCTCAGGAGAGACTTTACTGTTACAGGATGTATCCTATCAGGAAGTAGGCCAGGCTGAGGGGCTTCTCAGGTGGCTGTTCTTCCCTCTCTTCCTAAGGTGGTTAGAGCCTCCCTTCTGTTTCCAAGACTTCTTTGAGAGGCAGGCCAAGTGTAGCTTCAGTGGGGGTTTCTCCTAGTGCTTCAGGGTCTTTGCCTAAGAAACATATGCTTAAAATGGCAGAGGATTTGATTACTATGATAAGAGGTTCTATGCCCCCTCCTGATAAGAGGCCTAGGGTGGAACCTGAGTTTGAGAGTTTTGAGCAGTGTTCGGAGGCTTGAGTCTTGACTGAAGACTTGCAGGAGTATCCTCCTTATTCTGATTCTGATGTGGATGATTCTACTCCTTCGGCTTCCCCTCCTGAGGATTTTTCATTTTCAGAGAGACTGCATTCCATGAGGGAGCATTTTAAATGGGAAGGTCAAGATTTCTCTGATTCCAGGAAAAGGCTTAGGGAATTCTTGTTTTTACCCCAGCATAGGCCTTTAGCTATACCTCCTGTTCTGAATGTGGTGGAAGATGTTTTTGCAGAGGCTTCCCTGAATCCTGATTCTTTGCCTCCTGCCCCAGTTAAACCGGATAGGTATTATAGGGTGCCTGAAGCTCATAAGTATCTTTTTAAGAGTCCTAGGGCAGACCCGGAAACTGTCTCTCAGGGGCCTAAAGGTGTGAAGGCCTCAGTTGTTAAAAATCCTGTCCCTCCTGATAAAGAGGCAAGGGCTTTGGATAGATGGGGAAAGAAAGTGTATACTTCTTCCACTTTAGCCATGAGGGCGTTGAATTGTCAGTTTCACATGTTAAAATATCAGAATTATCTCCTTTCACAACTGATATCTAAGGTGGATGCTCTGGCGGAAGGTATTGAGTGTAAAGAGTTGCAGGATTTAGTTCATGTGTCTGAACAGGTGGGTAAACATTCCTTGCAGTGTGGTTTTGATGCTGTGCAGGCCTCCTCGAGGGTGGCTGCCACTGGTTCTGTTCTTCGTAGGCACGCCTGGTTGAGAGATCAGAATTTAGCTGAGCATGTTAAAACGAGGATTTTGGATGCTCCTTTACAGTCTGATGTGTTGTTTGGTTCACCTGTGGAAGCAGTCTTAAAGAAAATGGAGGACAAGGCTAAGTCTATGCAAACTGTTAAGGATTTTTTGCAGGTGCAGCCTCCGAAGTTTAGTAGAAATTGGCCTTCTAAGGGATGGACTTATCCTGCTTATGATTCCCAGTCTAGGGGTAGGTCTAGACGTGGTAGGGGCAGAGCTCAGGGTTCCTTTAGGCCTAGGACAGGGAGTTCCCCTGCTCAGACTTCTAGTGAGGGCAGGGGTCAGTCCTTTCGTAAGCAGACCCAATGACCTGCCTTTCCAGCTGCCAGTTCATTCTCGCCTGGCAGCACCTTTGGGAGGAAGGCTGTCTCTTTTCAAAGAAAATTGGGATTTAATTACCCAAGACAGATGGGTTCTGGATATCATTCACCACGGTTACAGGTTTTATTTCCACACCTTGCCTCCTTTCAAAGGCATGCCAGACATTCCTCCTCTACAAAGAACAGAGGCTCACAAGCAAATTTCTCTGTTGCTCCAAATAGGGGCCATTCAGCCAGTTCCTGTACCAGAAAGAGGCCTAGGATTTTATTCTCGCCTGTTCCTAGTACCGAAGAAGGGGAACACGTGG
Source organism: Protopterus annectens (assembly GCF_019279795.1). Lineage (NCBI taxonomy): Eukaryota > Metazoa > Chordata > Ceratodontiformes > Protopteridae > Protopterus > Protopterus annectens. The sequence goes on along the minus strand of NC_056747.1, from coordinate 165,408,288 downwards.
AGACCAATTTTGGATTTATCTATCCTCAACACTTATCTGGACATTCCCAAGTTCAAAATGTTGACGTTACAACAGCTTTTACCTCTGCTGGGCAAAGATCACTGGATGGTAACTTTAGATCTCAAGGAAGCTTACCTTCATGTGCCTATAAGACTAACTTGCAGGAAGTATCTGCGTTTTCGAGCTGGAAATTCTCATTATCAGTTCTCTGCATTGCCCTTTGGCTTATCTACTGCGCCCAGAGTATTCACAAAGGTTCTGGCTCCAGTGATAGCTTACTTCAGGCTAAAAGGAATTCAAATCTATCCTTACTTGGACGATTGCCTGATTCTGGCTCAAGAAAAGGAATAACTTCTACAGCATTTGGAATATGTCATAGCAGTGCTAAGATGCCTAGGGTATTCTGTGAACGAAATAAAGTCCAGTCTAGTACCCTCTCAAGACATGTGCTTTCTGGGTGTGAGACTGAATACAGCAGCCCAGATGGCCTTTTTAACCCCGGACAAACAAAAGAATCTTTCCAATTACTTCCATCACCTATCTCTTCAGTCCGGGCTGACTGCAAGGACAGTCCTTCAAGCCTTAGGGTTCATGGCATCTTGTATTCTGGTGCTTCCCAATGCCAAACTGCATATGAGGAAGCTGCAATGGTATCTCAAAAATGTATGGACACAGCACTGCCAGGATTTGGACACTGTCATTCATATAATACCTTGCATTCAAAAGGAATTTTTGTGGTGGGCTCAGGAATGTCACCTAAACAAGGGACTCTCTGTGACCCGGCCAGAGGCGAGTCAGATTCTAACGACAGATGCCTCAGACATTGCTTGGGAGCTCATCTAAATGGAAAGTGGATACAAGACAAGTGGCCTGCCAGACTACAACATCTACATATCAACATGAAAGAGATGTTAGCAGTCCAGTTTGCATTAATGGCTTTCAAGGAATTACTTCTTCCAGGGCAGGTGTTGATTCTAACAGACAACACAACTGTCATGTGGTACATCAACAAACAAGGGGGAACACATTCTTACCCATTGTGCAGGCAAGCAATGATTTTATGGGAGACTGCGCTCAGCTTGCAACTAACTCTTCAGGCAAGGTTTCTGCCTGGAGCACAGAACTCCTTAGCAGATGTGTTAAGCAGACAAATCATGGATCCCCACGAGTGGAAACTGGATCTTCATGTATTTCAAAAATTGACAGTGTCATGGGGAACTCCAGACATAGATCTGTTCGCTTCTCCACTAAACCACCAGCTGCCAAAGTTTTGCACAAAGAGGTTTCATCACACAGCTTGGAAAGTGGATGCTCTTTCTTTCAGTTGGAAAAATCTTCATGTGTATGCATTTCCACCTCTGCCTCTTCTTCCAAAGGTGCTTCTAAAGGTCAGACAAGACAAGCCAAGGATGATTTTAATAGCTCCAGCTTGGCCTCGGCAGCACTGGTACCCATTACTGTGGAGTCTGGTAAGGAAGCCTCTATGGCCTTTACCTTTGATTCCACACCTGTTGTCTCAGAGGGACGGTCATCTGCTCAATGTCAAGCTTCACTCTCTTCATCTAACAGCCTGGCATATTCTGTTTTGAAAGACAGCAGGTCTCAACTTCCTCAACAAGTTTTAAATGTGATTATGGAAGCCAGAAGACCTAGTACAAGGAAAGTGTACGCAGAAAAATGGAAGAGATTTTTATTTTGGAGTGCAGCAAACAATTTGGAGATTTCTGAGCCTAATTTGAGTGTGGCTCTTCAATATCTTACTGAGTTATTGGACAAAGGTTTGTCTTTCTCTTCCATTAAGATTCATGCTGCAGCAATTTCAGCTCACTATGATTGTGACCCACCATTGTTTTCATCCTTTGTTCAAGCAATTTCTTAGAGGGCAAAGAATATAAGACCCCCGACAGCTCCTACTCCTGCTTGGGATCTCAATTTTGTGTTGGAGAAACTTACTCTACAACCTTTTGAGCCTCGGCTACTGCTGAATTGAAATACTTGTCATGGAAGACTGCTTTTTTGTTGGCCATTACTTCTGCAAGAAGGGTTTCTGAGTTGCAGGCCCTTATGGCAGTGGAGCTTTTTTTGATTTTTCATAAGGATAGGGTATCTTTACGTACTAATCCTTCCTTTATGCCTAAGGTGGTTTCTAGTGTGGCTTTAAACCAAACTATTCATTTGCCTACTTTTTATGCAGAACCCCAAAATAAAGGGGAAAAGATTTTGCACACTTTAGATGTACACAGGCAATTGCGTTATTATTTGAGCAGGACTAAGGATTTTAGGCGGTCTCAGCAGTTGTTTGTTTCTTTTGCTTTGAGTTCACAGGGCAAGCCTGTGTCAAAACAAACTATTTCTAGGTGGATTGGGTGTTGCATTGCATTTTGTTATTCCCATCATGGCAAGGAGATTCCAGCTGGGATTAGGCCTCATTCCACTAGGGCTTCTGCCACTTCAACAGCATTTCTAAGGGGGGTGGCAACTAAGGATATTTTGGAGGCAGCTACTTGGAGTTCAGTGCATACTTTCTCTAAGCATTATCACCTTCCTCTCTACTCTAAGTCTAGGGCTGGTTTTGCCACAGCTATTTTGCAAGGCATGTTGTCAGTTCCTGCTTCCTTATGATTTGCCAGCCTCCCTTACCTCTGCTTTGGGATTCTACCCAATAGTTAGGACTGCAGCAATGTGGAATGAAGAACATAGTACAGTTTTGTACCTACCATAAATGTAGATGTTCGAGGATCCACATTGCTGCAGTCCAATTTACCCTCCCTCCTTCCCCTCTGTGTCTAGGGGTGGTTGTGTAGGTGAGGTTGTCTTCTGCTAATTTTGTATATATTGTACATATTTTTGGTGCAGGTATGTTTGGAGTTTTTGGGTTTTGGCCTTATCTTTTCAGGGTCTTCTGACATCTGGGGCAAGAAAAGACTGAGGATATGACGTCGGTCATGCGCATTAGTACCCTGACGTACTGACGTCCGTCTAATGCGCCCTGACCGACGTCAGCCATATACTTTGGTATTCGGGCCGACTGGACAGCGGACTACCCTTTAGTTAGGACTGCAGCAATGTGGATCCTCGAACATCTACATTTATGGTAGGTACAAAACTGTACTTTTCCTGGTTCTCAAGTTTCTTTTTAAAAACCCTACTGCAGATCTTGAGACCATTTCACAGGGGCCCAAGGGCATTAAGGCTACTACTGCTAAAAATCCTACCCCCTCTGATAGAGATTCCAGGGCCCTGGATAGATGGGGTAAGAAGGTATACAGCACTGCAACCTTGGCCATCAGGACCTTAAATTGGCAGTTTCATATGTTGAAGTATCAGCAGCATATTATTGGATTGCTTAAACAGAAAATGATGTTGATTCCTGATTGTGCTGAAAATAAGGATTTACAGGATTTAATGCATTCTGCTGAACAGGTTGGAAAACATACTTTGCAATGTGGTTTTGATTCACTAGAGGCATCTTGCAGGGCTGCTGTCACTGAGTCTGTACTTAGAAGGCATGATTGGCTTAAAGAGCAATCTTTGCCAGATAATGTTAAAACTAAATTGCTGGATGCTCCCTTAAATCAGGACCACCTGTTTGGCAACAAAGCTGAAGAAGAACTTAAAAAGATGGAGGAAAAAGCTAAATCTATGCAAACTGTTAAATATTTCTTACAAGTGCAGCCTCCAAGATTTAGTAGGCATTGGCCCTCAAAAAATTGGTCCTTTCCTGCCTCTTTCAGGCCTTCTCAGTTCAAACTCAGAACCAGCAGAACAACCAGGCATCAGTCCCTGGGTACGTACAGGACTAAGCAGTAGGGGGCTCCCACTTCCAAATCAGGGAGTATTAAGACTCCCCCCCATGGTAAGCTGTCTCATTGACTTAACTTTAAAACTTCCAAGCACTTCTCAACTGACTGCTCCTTTAGGGGGAAAGATTGCTCTGCAAGCAAAAAACTGGGAACTCATTACCCAGGACAAATGGGTTTTAAACAAAGTTTCCCAAGGATACAGATTTCACTTACACACATTACCAACCCCCAAACGGTTGGCCAGTTCTACCCCCAAATCAGTGGGCAGAGGCTCAAAAGCAAGTACTCTCTCTCTCAAGATTAAATGCTAATGAGACTGTACCAGAAGACGAAAAGGGACAAGGTTTCTGCTCAAGACTTTTCCTGGTACCCAGAAAAGACAACTCATGGCGCCTTATCCTGGACCTTTCTATCCTAAACACCTTTTTGGTGATTCCAAACTTCAAGATGCTAACTCTTCACCAGTTGCTTCCCATGATAGGCAAAGATGCCTGGTTGGCAACACTGGATTTAAAGGAAGCTTACCTGCGCATCCCAATCAGGGAATCTTGTAGAAGATACCTATGCTTCAAAGCAGGCTGCATGCACTATCAGTTCTCTGTACTGCCCTTTGGCTTATCTACTTCGCCCAGGGTATTCACAAAGTGCCTAGCTCCAGTCATTGCATTTTGCATGCAAAGAAATATTCAAATATACCTATACCTGGACAATTGTCTAATTCAGGCAGAAAGCCAGGACATACTTTTGAATCATCTGGCATTTGTACAAAAGGTGCTAACTTGTCTGGGGTACAACATAAACTAAAAGAAATCACAGCTGGTGCCCTGTCAACAAATTATATTTCTGGGAGCAAGCTTGAACACAACTTCTCAGATGCCTTTCCTCATGCCAGAGAAACAAATTCATTTGACAACTTGAAACTAATGGCCACAAAAACCCTGCTATCTGCAAGGCAAATACTGCAAGCCTTGGGGTTCATGGCCTCATGCATTCTACTAATTCCATATGCAAGACTACATATGAGGAAACTACAGAGGTACCTAAAAAGCCTATGGTGTCAACATTCTCAGGATTTAGAAGCAATGATTCCTATCATACATTGTGTACGGTTAGAATTCCTTTGGTGAGCAGAGGCCTGCCACCAAAACAAAGGACTACCATTGACGCTACCCCCTGCCACCAAAACCCTAACAACAGATACATCAGACTATGCATGGGGGGCTCACATGGCAGGGAAGTGCATTCAGGGCAAATGGAACCCAAGTCAAATACACCTGCATATCAATCAAAAAGAATTATTAGCTGTACAGAATGGTCTGACAGCCTTCAAGGACCACATTCTTCCAGGACAGTTAATGGTAAGGACGGACAACACCACTGTTATGTGGTACATAAGCAGGGGGGTACCCATTCCTACCCCCTCTGCATACTAGCCATGGCTCTGTGGAACACAGACTTGAGCTACCAAGTGCATCTATACGCTCAATTCCTGCCAGGAAAACTAAATACACTGGCAGACGAACTAAGCAGAAATCTAATGGACCCACACAAGTGGAAACTGGAACCAAAGACTTTCAACATGTTGATAAATTGGGGAGCCCAGATATAGACCTGTTTGCCTCCCCCCAGAACTACCAATTGGACAAATTCTACACAAGGACTCCCACAAACAAGCTTGGAAAGTGAATGCTCTGTCCTTCAGCTGGAAAAATCTATCAGTTTATGCCTTTCCTCCTCTGCCTCTCATTTCCAAAGTACTACTAAAGCTCAAATAGGATAAACCAAGGATGATACTTGATTGCATCAGACTGCCACGCCAACACTGGTACACCCTATTGCGCAGTGTGTCACAGCTAGCCCCATGGCACCTGCCTCAGACCCCTACCAGCTTCAAACCCTGAACTTTGGCAGCCTGGCTAATTACCTAATGTCCCCGTTACTATCCCTCCGTAAACAAGTGTTGGATGTAATTTTGGAGGCAAGGCGGCCTAGTACTAGAAAATCTTATGCTGAAAAATGGAAAAAGATTCTGTGCCTGGAAGCAAACTCAAGGGATGGCCACAGCAGCGCCCAGTTTACCTCAGATTCTTCGATACTTAACTGAGATGCTTCACAAGGGCCTTTCTTTTTCCTCCATCAAAATTTGCGCCTTTGCCATTTCAGCTCATTGCAACATTGAACTACCCCTCTTTTCTCACCCATTGCTCAAGCAGATTTCTCAGAGGGGCCAAAAACTTATGACCACCCAGAAGAGCCCCAACTCCAGCCTGGGACCTTAACTTTGTATTAGAAAAACTCACTCTGTCTCCTTTTGAGCCAGCTGCAAGTGCAGAGTTAAAATCCCTTTCTTGGAAAATGGCTTTCCTTTTAGCAATGACTTCAGCAAGAAGGGTATCTGAATTGCAGGCCCTTATGGCAGTGAAGCCTTTCATCATCTTTCATGCAGACAGTGTCCCTCAGGACCAATCCCTCCTTCATGCCCAAGGTGGTATCCAGTGTGGCTCTTAATCCATTCATTTGCTAACCTTCTTTTCTAATCCACAGAACAAAGGGGAACGGATACTGCACTCCTTAGATGTGCACAGACAACTTAGATTTTGCTTGGACAGGACTAAACCTCAAAGGAAATCTGAACAACTGCTGGTGGCATTTGCTGCAGGGGCAGAGGGAAATGCTGTTTCAAAGCAAACCATTTCTAAATGGATAGGCCATTGCATTCATTTCTGCTATAAGCACCATGGAAAACCTATCCCACAGGGGATTAGACCCCATTCAACCAGGGCTGCATCTACCTCTACAGCCTTTCTTAGGGGTGCCCCTACCAGAGACATCCTAGAAGCTGGTACCTGGAGTTCTGTACATACCTTCACAAAGCATTACCAGTTGCCAATTTTCTTTAAATCCAGAACTGGCTTAGCCACTTCAGTCTTGCAGGGCCTTATAGCTGGTCCTAATGCTATCTAAATTCTTCCTCCCAACCACAGCTTTGGGAATCTACCCAAATGTAATGACTGCAGCAGTGAAACATGAAGAACATCGTACAGTTGTGTACACTTAAACATAAATGTAGATGTTCAAGTGTATTCACTGTTGCAGTCCTGGTTACCCTCCCTCCAGCCCCCTAACTTCTTTTTGGCTATACCTCTACTTTCCTTTACTATGCTTAAAAGCCTTTTTGGTGTATTTGCTTTTTTGTTGGAGGTATGTCATTGTACTTTTATATTTAATTGCGCCCCATTAGGGGGGCACCTGACATCTGGAGCAAGAAAAACTGATGTAATGGTGTCTGCTGCATGTTTTATACCCCTGACAACCTGACGTTGTGAAAGAAGGGACAGCAACTGACGCAGGACCCAAGACTTTGTTAATCAGGCCGACTGAGGGCTACCTGCAAGCAGATAACCCAAATGTAATGACTGCAACAGTGAATACACTCGAACATTTATTTATTTTTATTTATTTTACATTTGTTAACCGGGATGGTCCGACTGGATACATGTCCTTTTTCAGCGGAGGCCCGGGGAGAAAAGCTCCAACAGAGTTACATTGATAATTAGGTACAGTAAATGAGCTGAAAGAACTTAACAAAAACATAGGCTATTTACATACAAGTACAAGACTGCCATTACTATTTCTGAGATGACTACAAATGTAACATTAATAACATATTAGCAAGGACGTTAGGCAGTATAATGACATAGAGTTAGACAGGATACATATTTCTTTATCACAGTATACAAAGTACTTATCATCTTAGCTAGTTGTTTATGTTTTAGTTAATGGCACAGAGCTAGTCTGGGTTTGAGCAAGGACATAGCCAGTGTGACCTGAAGTGGAGTTTTAAAGACTATTTTTGAATTGACTTGGAGAAGTTGCAAGCGTGATGTTATTTGGGAGAGAGTTCCATATTTTACCAGTGGTGTTGGCAAATAGCGCGTCACCACCTAGGTTGAGAGATTTAGTTGTTTGGACAAGGAGTCTGTTTGCTGAGCGAAGGCAGCTTAGATTGGAGTAGGGAGTCATTAAGTTTTTTAGTGCTGGGGTATTCTCAGGTTGTTTAAGGATTTTGAAGGCCTCTATGAGTTGGGACTGGTGAAGAAGGTGTGGGAATTCTATCCATCCAAGCTTTTTCAGGTTAGTACAGTGGTGTGTTCTGTAGGGTAGGCCTGTAACGAACCTGGCAATGTGATTATAGCAGGATGAGAGCTTGGCCAGATCAGATTTGTTAAGGTGAGTGAGGACAGGAGAGGCATATAGTAGGGTAGAGAGAAGGTGTGAACGGGCTGTGGCTGCCCTGGCATTCGGGGTAAGGAAGGCTTTAATTCTATATAGGGTCCCAAGTTTCTTGTTGACTGACTTAATGGCTTGGTTAATATGTATAACAAATCTGAGTTTATTGTCAATGTTTACTCCTAATAGCTTTGTATAGGTGTCTGGGGAGATGATGGTCCCATTATTGGATTTTATAGTGAAGTTTTCAGTCGGAGATCTATTGGTTGGGTAGAAGAGAAGTAACTTGGTTTTGTTTGGATTTAAGATCAGGAGATGGTTGGCAAGCCAGTTTTCGACTTTGGTGAAGCTATGTTGGGTGGTAGTTAGTAGATTTGCAAGAGAGGCATTGGAACATATTATAGTCGAGTCATCTGCATATTGAATGCAGGTGGCTTCAGGGATGACTGTTTGGATGTCGTTTATGAAGACTGAAAAGAGGAGAGGTCCTAATATAGAACCTTGAGGAACTCCTATGGTATTTGGTAGTAGGCAGGAGAGCTTGTTTTGCCACATTACTGCTTGTGGTCTCCCAGTGAGGTAAGCTTGAAACCAGTCAAGGGCTGGAGTATCTAGATACAGGGTTTTTAAAGTATATAGAAGTAACTGATGGTTTACCATATCGAAGGCTTTCGATAGGTCCAGGAAGAGAGCGGAGGATATTTTTTATTATTCCGGTTAAGATTAATGTTTTCAGTAAAAGAGAGGAGGGCAGTGGTTGTACTATGATGGGGTCTGAATCCATGTTGAGAGTCTGTGAGTAGTTTATTTTGGGTTAGATAGAGCATTAGTTGGTTGTGCATGCACTTTTCCATAATTTTGGCAAGTGGTGATAGTATGGCTATAGGTCTATAGTTGGATAGTTCTGTGGATGAACCTCCTATGTGGAGTGGAATAACATAGGATATTTTCCAAATTGAGGGGATTGAGGCCTCGGTTATGGTTCTGTTAATTAGGATTGAGATAGGGTAGGCTACGACATCTGCAGCAATTTGCAGGTATTCGCCGCAGAAGATCGGCTGAAAGGGTGGTTGGCTTCAGTTTTTCAAAAGGGATCTGATAAAGGATGTGGACACTGGCTGGAAGTTAAAAGAGAGTGGTGAGTTGGGTATAGTGTTTATAGAAGTGTGGGGAGGAGAAAGTTGGGTAGCTAATGACTGGATGGTTTCTGTGAAGAAAGTATTGAATGAATTGGCTTTATCTTCTTGGCTCTTGTCAGATAATGTTCCTGGGGTCGGAGTAGTGGATTTGCCTGGTTGGAGAAGTTTATTTATGCCTGCCCAGTACTTTTGAGGGTTATTCTGATGTTTATGTTGCAGATTGTAGAAGTAATTTTCTTATCTAGTATGATGGCATTTTTAGTCTCATTTCTAAGTTGTTGGAATTTGATACGATCTAGGGGTAGTTTGGTAGTGCGCCATTTATCCCACGCTTTGTCTCTAGTTGTTATTTTGGTTTTGGTGTCTGTTGTTAGCCAGGGTGCTAGTTGAGTTTTAATTCTTATTGAGCGTTTAGGGGCATGCGAGTCAAGTATAGTAAGGAATGAATTGTTAAATGATGACACTGCCTCATCAAGGGGAAGGAACTTTAGTTTTGTCCAGTTACATGATTTGAGTTAAAGTTGAAATTTAGTTGGGTCAAAGTTTTTCTTGGATCTGATAGACCTATAAATAGGTAAGCTTGTACAATTAATTTTGTCTTTCATGATGTATGTGAGCAGGTGATCACTAAGATCATTAGGGAGAGTTCCAGACATATAGTTCTGGGGATGACTGTTGGTGAGTACCCAGTCTAGTATACTCTCTTTTTGGTTATTGTTACCTGTACGTGTGGTAGATGATGGTATCTGAGAGAATCCATGTAGGTTAACAGGGATGGGGTTGGACTGTGCTGTGCATTGGTTCCAGTCAATATTAACATCGCCCAGGACAATGGTTTCTTGAGGGTAGTTGTTGGCTATCCAATGTAGAATGACCTCTAGTGTTTCTACATTGTTCCCAGGGGGAATATAGGTGACAATTAGGTTAATGCCCTTATGATTATTTAGTAGAATTTTTAGAGCTAGTATTTCAGCGTTAGAGACCTGGGGTGGTTGTATAGGGTTAGTTATGATGTTAAGTGTGCTATTATATAAGACGGCTATTCCACCTCCTCTTTTCTTTACTCTTATCTGCCCTAAGTATATTGTAACCAGGAGGCAGGATCTCATTGTCTTTGGTTGATGGCCGGAGCCATGTTTCAGATAGACACATTATGTTGGGGAGGTATGTGGCTAGTACAGCATGCATGCTGTGTATCTTATTGTTTAGGCTTCTAATGTTTAAGTGGCATATTAGGAGGGAATTGACCAGTCAGTGGGAGAGTGGTGGGCTGGTAGGATTTTGAGTTAAGGTTGGGCCTGGATTAGGATGGATGTCCCCATCTTTGGTTATGTTTTTTCTTAGATACGCTAGTAGTCTAATAACTTTGAATAGTAGTTTTAGTTCATATTTGGATTTTGGTGTTGATTGGAGGGTTTTTTTTAGAAGCAAGTGGTTGGAATTTATAATTTTTTGGGTAGTGCAGTAGTGGGCAAGTTCCACAGTCATTGGAGGTAGGGGGGTCTTGGTTTGGCATTTTGGATAAGAGAAACCTACGAATGTGAGATTTTCATAGCTAGTAAGAAAGTATGGCAGAATTAAGAGTGGTAAGATAAGAGGAAGGAGTTTATAATTATTTATAGACATGTTATATGTCATCAATGGGTGGGGTCAATGTGCTTCAGAGGAATAGTAGTGGTTAAACAGTAAAGTGGTGGGGGTGGGAATTGGAGAGGAAGTTGTGTAGGTTGGAGAGGAAGTAGGGGTGTGGCCTAGTGGCTATAAATGTAGACACAGTGGGGGCGGGTGGGATAAGGGGGCAGGGAGGGGAGCAAAGCGGAGCGGGGCTAACCCAGTCCCAGTTTTTGGTCCTATGAGTGGGGTAAATAGTCTGATAGTGTAAGTAAGCAGATTGGAGTACAGGCTTGAAATTCAACATAAACATACACAGTTGTAAAATGTCTAATACAATTCAACATAAATAGGCATTTACAGTTGTAAAACACTTACTGGAGAGACACTGAGTCTTCATGGGGCCTGTAGCAGAGTGGATTGTAGTTTTACAAATGGTGCCTGCCACAGGTAATATTTATTAACTCTGGGATTGTCTTAAGGTAATAAACAGGGAAGGGGAGGGGAGAACAAGGGTGTGAGCAGGCAGTTCTTTGTACTGCTGCAAATGAGCCAAAGCAAGACAAGTATGTGTTAAGAACAATCACAATTGACCAAGGACTGCTCTGAAACTGTAAGTCTTGTCTTAATTTCTCAGGTGGAAAACCAGGATAACCTTGTATCAGTAGGCTACTGTGGTATAGTTTAAATAAACAAACACACAGTATTGATCAGTTATTGATACTGTTTGCTAACAGAAGGGAATAAGAGAAAGTGGAAGATGTGTGTGTGAGGTGGTGGTGGTGGGGGGCTGCTTACAGCCAAAGCACAGTGCTCTCCAGGGGAAAATGAAGATTGGCTCAAACAGTTAGACACATACTCAAAGTTAGCTGTAGCTGTTTGCAGACAGTTCAGACCCGGACTGCACTTTTCTTATAGGAATGTTAAAGGTGGTATCGGAGTTGAATACTTAAGAGTGATGCTAGGTTGGAGAGACACTGAGCCTTCATGGGGCCTGTAGCAGAGTGGATTGTAGTTTTAACATCTACATTTATGGTAAGTGTACACAACTGTAATCATCTCCCTCGTCACACCATTCTGTCAACCCAGCATCTCCGACAGTACATCTCACAGGAAATCTTTAAATTCTGCCAACTCACTGCACTCCTAGAAAATAAGTTCCCAATTACCTCTTTCTTCCCTGTCACACTTTCAACATTTGCTGTCTACCTCTGAGGAAAAATTCTCTGGAGTCTACTTGGAGTATTAAAATATCTATGTAAACATTTCCAAGCAAAAATTCTAAGTCTTCTAAATTTTGATGCATATTTGGGAAATGTATATCCTCCAATTCTTTCTTTATGAATTGCTAATCCAGTGTCTCTTCTCAGTCCTTTTCTAAACTCCTCTGATTGATTCTTACAGGTTTCATGCCATATTTTATGTGCTCTACTAATTATTCCTTTTTTAATGGCAGCTTCTGTTCTAGATTCTACTAAAAATTCTCCCAGTTTTGCTCTTTCATTTAGGATCCCCCTATTTCTTTCTCTTTGCTTATACTCTATCAGTCTTTGATAACAAAGGCAGTCTCTGACCTGCAGTCCAAAGACATTCTTAGCATCTTCCTATTCTAGCATCTTTCCCTCTCTAGTTATCTGCCCTAATACTTTGGTTCTTTTGCCAGTTTTTTTCTAATGTATTCCAGCCCTCTCTTGCCTATTGCCTGTATCCCTAATTGCAGTCATCCTCATCGGCAGACTCTCCATTCTTCATTCCCATGTTGGCTTAGTTCTTAGGATACTTTCTGCTACTTTATAGATACAATATTCTGTATGATTACTGTTATCTTCCTTAAAGGCCTGCATTATAAATCCCAGTCTTTCCTTGTTTCTTGAGGCTCCCACCTGTTTCATCCGTATCTGTTTCCACTTTGAATTATAGTTTTTTCTGCTTGTGCTATGTATAGGAGCCTTAACTGTGTAGTTCTGAAATACCAGAACGAAACAAACCCTTTCAAGTACAGCAAGTGCACGGCCCCAGAAAGGAACAGTCCAGTGGAAAATCAAAAGGCCAGCACACAGTGATGTGTGTAAAAGACTTAAATTTTAATATAACATGTGTAACCTGTGTAAATTAGGCAAAAACAGACCGTTACAGCTGAAACAAAATATAGCCTTCAGTGTGAATCATAACTTGCACTGACGAAGGCTATATTTTGTTTCAGCTGAAACAGTCTGTTTTTGCCTAATTTATACATGTTGCACGTTATATTACAATTTAAGTCTTTTACACAGATCACTGTGTGCTGGTATTTTGATTTTCCGTAGCTCTGGGTAATCCCAATCCACACTGTCCTCCTGGAAGAATCAGCTTATCCCACTTTACTCTTGCTGTCTTCCCCTCCCAGGTTGGACTCTTAGAGGAGAGGTCTTGCTAGTCCAGGTTAAAATAGTTTTATCTCTGAATATAGTTTGACAAGAATTTTACCTGATAATTTCCTTAATTACCCCTTTATTCCATGTCACAGGCTACAGGGGCAAAGGTTAAGTGCAATGCATGTGTGTATACAGGTTATATATAGCCAGTCAAGTAAGGTCTTGGAAAGAGGAAGGAAACTGTTAGAGAACTGAGAGCTAAGGAATGGAGAAAACTGGAATAACCGAAGAATTACCCATACAAATGCAGAAGGAACAAGTAGATCTGCACAAGGCAGTTACTATTTAAGTGCAGAAAGGTGGGAATCTTAACCACTGATCCACTAGAGTGCACAAATCTTTGTCTAAATGTTTTGCATGTGGAATTCAACAACACTTTTAAACAACCATTGCTGTAGAAGGTTGATGGGGAAGTGAAATGGTGTGGCATAAATTTGAGTGTGCTGAGATGGATATGAGCTTCTTAGAAGCATTGTATGAAATTTGATTGTGTGAGGTGATTATCTGGAGAGAAATGCAAAAGCTCTGCAGTGCCACAGGACTCAGTTTTGGGCTGGTCCTGTTTAGAATTACATAACTTGTCACAATGCCACTAAAGGTAATCAGTCTCGTCTCTGATGAAGTCATGATAAATGCCATGGTGCCAGGTGCAGAATTCAGTCTGCACTCAGTATGGGTACTGAATTCAGGAAAGGCGAAGGTCATTTCCTCGTTCTACAAGGCATTAGTAGTGCAGTGAATTATGTTCTTTTGTACTGCTTTACATGGGAGGGTAGAGTAGACTGTTAGAAGGCATGTAATGGAGAGCTTGTAACATGCTGAAGGTTATAAAGGGCTTTGGTATCAGTAGAAATTTAAAACAGCTTGGCACACATGCACTGCAAGACAGAACTCAAAAGGTGTTATATTAATTATGTGTCATACTTTCAAGGGGTGTGGCAACACTGAATCTGAAAAAATGAGACCGGGAGCAGGGGAATATTAATGATAACAAGAAAATGGATGATTAAAGACCAACTGAAGAAAGCACGGTTTCATGGTGAAGATGGTGAGTTCCATGAACACATTGCCGGAGTCATTGGTAGTGTGTCCATCGATAACTAAGATGGGTAGAATAAGAACTTAGGCAGGGTAGAGCAAGGGATAGTTGCAGATTTTGGTCAAGCTCTGTAAATGCTAGCTTTTGTTCATATTTGTTAATTAGCATGTTTATATTTTTGTATATTGGTTGTGGAAATACAGCTAGTAATGTGACATCAGAATTCCTACCTAATGTCCTTTGCTGTTCTGTCCTGTTGTATGTTTTGAGAGGTAACTGTATGCTGCTGACAAATGTAGAGCGTTTAATGTGGACAAAAGACTGTAATGAACTGTTAGATCTACAAGTATGTATTTGTTTGTTATTAACTTGTTCTTTTTTCTCTCGTGTTTAAAGTGGGAGCTTTTCTTTGATGAGCCCCTCGTTTTGCAGCAGTTACGGTACACTGGGATGCTGGAGACTGTTCGTATCAGAAGATCTGGTTACAGTGCCAAATACACATTTAAGGTACATTTATAATCGTAGTCATGACTTCAAGGTATAGCAGCACTTCACTTGTCATTAGGTTGCATTGCATTAACAGTGTTACAAGAAGACTACTTGAAAATGCACTTCTGATCAGATTTATCCTCTACTTTCATAAAATCATTTATCTACAAGGGTTACAACCTTCTGTTCATTGTCAGTAGGTGACTGCCTGCTTTTTTATGAGTGATATAATCCATAGAGACTTTTGATTTATGATGGGGGGGGGGTGCAGAGCTGTCTGAGGGGACTGATAAAAGAAGAAAGAATCAGAACTTCTTTGCTGTAGCTCATCTATTAGAGAATGGAGGTAACTAGAGCAGAGCATTAAGTAATGTAATCTCTGTTGGAGAGCAGAGGTACAATCATAATAACTGGCATATTTTGGCAGAGTGAAATATAATGATGGCCATGCTGCTTTCTGTTACAAAGGAAGTGGGAAGTAAACATCTGGAGGGCACTGGGTGACTAAAATGCAAGTTGCTGATCCACTAATGGGTCAGGTTCTGTTAAATGAGAGAGGATAATGTGATGACTGCAAATGATTGTGTCCCACAACAGGACAGGGAACAAAAAGCAGCGACTCACTGAAGACTGGCTAGTCTAGTCATAAGTGGTGCTGACAAGTGGAAGTACTGAATTTTTACCCTGCACCTATGGGGCCTGCATCACTTATACTGTACATGTTTAGTGTTACATAGTCTGAGGAGTGGTACAATTTGCCTTTGTGTTAAGGAAACATGTATAACTTTGCAGCAAGTTGCAGCCATTCATCATGCATTCTGGAGAGAGGATTTCTTTGGCAGCATACAGCATTGTCCTGTCATGTCAGTGTTGGCTTATGGCAGCGTGGTGCCCATTAGGTGAAAAATGCTACTGCTGTGCAGTATGCTTTCAGTATATAATCTGTAGCTGCTTCATACTGATGGCTTGACAGTAGATGTAGTGTCTTATTTAATTACTACTGCCCTTGTTCTGTGGAATTAAAGCTGTCTTGTCCTCAGCCTGAATATGTTGCGCAACTTATAAACAAAGGTATGGCATCCAAGTCCAAGGAAGTCATTGTTCCTCTGTTTTCAGCATTTATCAGACTGATCGTTGAGTATTGATACTAATCAATCGCTCCATTTCTGAGTCTGAAGTTCCTTCTATTTGAAACCAGTCTTACACTCTTCCTATTCATAAAAAAGGTAACTCCACAGAAATATCTAATTTCAGACTTAGCGCTATCCTCTCCCCTCTCTCCAAAATCCTTGAGAAATGTATAGACAAACAAGTTATGCATTATCTCTTCAAAAAAAGCTTCTCACTCCAACACAGCATGGCTTCCGTCCCAGGCATAGTACAACCACAGCTCTACCATTATTTCTCAACACCTTAGCCCTGACTAAAGATGATCACAAGCTCATATCCTATCTATTCCTTGACCTTTCTAAGGCTTTTGACACTGCCTCACACACTGTGCTACTTAGTAAACTTGTAGACCTAAACTTCTACCCTGATACAGTTGCATGGTTCTCTAGCGATCTCTCTGATTGGCTGCAGTTAGTACAATGGGACTCAGCACTATCTACCCCTCTCTCAGTAAGAACTGGTGTTCCTCAAGGTTCCATTCTTGGACCTGTACTCTTGGAATAACTTCACCAACTCACTCCACTCCTCTTGTTCTCAGTCTAACATTGTCCAGTGCACAGATGACTCTACAGTCAACTATTGCTAATTCCCCATTAGAACTCCTAACAATTACCCAGACATCTTTCAACTCAGTAGAGACATGGCTGACTAATAATCAGTATACAAAGTTTTCACCAAACAACAACTTTAATAAACGAAGCTTGGTACTCTTAATGTTGTTCATCATAGATTATCCACACTAATGGCATTATTAAGGCCAGGACTCACATCAGCCTGTAATCTTATATCCCATTGTAGTTTATACCCAAGTCAACTGTATCTATACATCTAAATTTGAATCTATGTGTAGTTTGCTCTACATTTAAATATATAGCCACTGGGTGTCTAAAGGGTTCATTGCAACAGCTACAATTGTAGCATTTATAAGTTAAATGTTTTTAATGATTGTTGATTTCTTTCTTATATAGTGAGTAATGTTATAGATACAGTTGACTTGGGTATAATGATAACCTATGATGAACAGCATTATATGGATTTTTTATAAGTATACATGTGTATATATATATGTATGTATGGTTAATATATGTGTATATATATCTATATCTCTAAATTAGCTTTATAATATATGTGAATACTGTTTTAAATACATGGATATATAACTGTGTCCTATGACTAATAATCAGCTCATCCTCAACCCTAAGAAAACAAAATTACTACTTTTTCTACCTAAATCTGCAAACTGCATTAATCTTCCCTTCTCCATAAGGTCCCTAAACATTACTCCTATAGACGTTGAAACTAGCACAAAGCTCCTTGGCATTACCATCTTTACATTAACAGTTGTATAAAAAAAAACACCAAAAACTAGGACTACTGTACAGGAACAACAAATTCCTAACTTCTGAAACTAGGATTTTTCTTACCCATGCCTACCTTCTGCCATACCTAACCTATTGTTCCCAAATACTCACAAATCTGAACTCCTCCCTACTTACCAAATTAGTATCAACCTACCACAAAATAACTAGATTTGCAGCTCAACAGACATATAAATCTCACTACTGTCTCTCCCTAAAATACCTGAACTGGCCTGAACTACCTCACCTGTTCCTAAAATCTCAACTCCAAACCATACACTCCATCCTATATCAGCCTGATTTCTGCCCAAGTCTGTCTTCTCTCATCTCTCACTACTCCCCTGCTAGACTTCTCTGAAGCTCAACCCAAGCCCTACTAAAAATCCATAAACCCAAATCCAACACGGGGTGCAACTTATATAGCTACCATCCTTCTGTTGCATGGAACAAACTCCCACTAGAAATAAGGTCCCTGACTAACCCCAAGCAATTTAAGCTAGAAATCAAAGACCACTTTAAAAAACACTGGTCCTGCCATTGTACTCACCCTCCCTGATTATTACTTACATTTTATAGTACAGTCAAACTAACTTACTAAAACTTACCATTAACTACTTCATCCCATGCTTCCTGTGCAACCTCCAAAGCTTCTTCTATACTCTGGTCCCTGAATTTCTTATGTAAACTTTTATGTTTCTGCTACTCTGCATACAAAACCTTATATTTACTCCGCTCTTTTTAAACCAAAACATACAACTTATTCTACTTTAACAGTCTCCTTTTTGATATTGTACTGTTTTATCTGTCAACAATATACATCTATGTAGCGTGCATATTTTAACTACCAAAATTCTCTATTGCTATTTTTATTGAAATATATCTGTATTGCTATTTTATTGCGTTGTATATCTTTGGAGCTTTTCTCCCCGGGCTTCCACTGAAAAAGGGCAATAGCTCAGCCGGACACTCCCGGTCAACAAATGTAAAATAAAATAATAAAATTGAGTACAGTGCCCCCTTTGGTATGTACCTAACCAGATATATCCAACAATCGGAACGTCCAAAGAGGTTCCTCACTAAAAGAATACAGGGTGTAACTGATATGTCCTATGCAGACCGTCTAAATTCCCTATCCCTGTATTCTGTCTCCTACAGGCTTTTGAGGGGAGATCTGTGCCTGGCATACAGGGCATTGTCAGACCCCACTCTGATGGACCTTCTGTATTTCCACAAAACAAACAGCACCAGAGTTACCTGTTTTAAAGACTTAAATCTTGTCTGTGATATAAATAGGATCTGCTGGAGAGATAGGTATGTATCCCAGAGACTACCCCGTCTATGGAACAGGCCCCCCCATCCATGTGAAGCAGAGTTCCTCCCTAACCCAATTTAAGTGCAAGTTGGACAGTTGGATGGGAAACTGTAAATTCATCCCTGGTTTAACACCTGTATCTCTAATGAACACAGGTAACCTGTAAATGTTTCATCTCCCAGCCCCATGCTTACACTTATCAAGTGTAGCAGAACTTGTCAGAGATTCGGGATGCATGGTTAGGCTTAAAAAGGCCCTTGTGCTCGTTGGCCTAGTATACATCTATTTACCTGTGAACAGGCCCTATGTGTTGATAGGGTAATTCTAGACAAGCTTTGAGCATAGTGCCACTAGCCTATGCCATCTGTGTAATGCAACAGACCCCCTGAAGTCCTTCTCTAGTCATGGGTGAAACGGATTCAGGATAACATATTTAGTAGCAAGGGGGAAAGTGGTTATTTTTGCTTTGTGCACCTTACCATTTCAGTATAAATGGCTCCTTGGTTTGCATATGATGAGAGGTAATGGGTGGAGGGGATAGGTAAGCTTAGAAAGTTAAACTGTCTTGGGGAAGCCTAATGAAGAAGCTTCTTTGTTTTTGTCTTTCTGTGTTTTTTTTTGTTTGCATTTAAATTTTGGTTTCCTATACTTTTAGGAGTTCAGAGACCAGTTTCAGGTCTTGCTGCCAAAAAGAACTGGCTCACGGCAGGAGGATATTGCATCTCTTTTAGAGAAGATGGAATTGGACAAGAACAACTGGCAGATTGGAAAAACAAAGGTTTGTAGAATGCATTTTTTTTGTTTACGTTTAGCTGATGTTTTTAATGGAGTACACCAAAGTTGTTTTAGTATTCAAACCGCATTTTCATTCAACCTTATTTTATCTTGCATATTTCCATCAAAATGCTAAATGTAATTTGCAACTGTAATTGATTTTATTCAGCATAAAGAAGCACTCTTGTCCCATGTGATGTTCTGTGGTTTGGATGGAATGGTTGAAGTATTTTTGTGTTTTTATATCCATACTGTTGCATACTCAATAATTCCTAAAAAATATTTTCTTGTGCAAGTAGTACTAATCCATAGGTTTCTTGTAATTTAAAGCATGTAAGCTTAGACATTGACTTGGCAATGGTGAGACTTGTATGAGAAAGTTGCTTTTCATTTTCTGTTGTGTCCATTTGCCACTTACTGTTTTCCACGTGTGGTCATCTGTGCAGAAACGCATTTCAATGCAGCAGTCAGTTTTGTTGCATCAGAGATGAATGTTTCACTTAACATTACATCGTGTGTGCCTAATTCCCGTTGTACCCACCAGTTTACATCTTTCATCAGTGGTCATTTGGGAAACATGGAGGAACAGAAATCGGCTGCAGCACATGGAAAAGAGGGTGGGAAGAGTAGACCTTGGCCTCCTGCTTTCAAAGCCAGAAATGGATAGTTGCCAGAGGGATTCCTTCAGTTTTGTAGCTTGCCTGTGGCTGAATCTTTTCAGTCATTACTAGTTTTGTAATATATAACTGTTGTTTATTACTGGAATTAGGCAAGTGTCTGTTGAACTGTGCTGATTCTGAAAAAGGTCCGCAGGCATCAGCTTTCCACCCCAGTTAGCAAATAAAATAAGTTTTGTCAGTATGCATTCATCTATGTATTGTATGCATTTATTAAATTATTTAAATTTGTTAACCAAATACAGTACAATCCAAAATGTCTTAGTTTGTTCTCTGCCTGGGTGTGAAAACAAAAGATACAAATGGAGTTTTGATAAATATGGGACAAAATCACACCACTCCAAATGTGAAGGAAACATATTTAGTAGAAAATCGTAGACAAATGTAAAACTGTATAGTAGGAATGCCATATTTTTTTTTTCAAAAATGGGTTGTTCAAAGGCTGAAAGAAAAAAGGAAGTATGTTGAACTGTTTGAAGGAGCAGTTCAAGACACAATTGTGTTACTGAAGTAGGACTGAGCACAGAAAAGGAGCAGAAGTGTAAGTAAAGATCAGAGGAAGGTTGAGATGATCAGTGGGATGGGACAGTAGATGTTTAGAGTGGAGGGTAATAATTCATTGGTATCAAGTTTTCACTGAGAGAGAAGTGACTTTTTGTCCCTTTTGGCAGATGGAGCTTGAGGGCTTCCTTGAACTGCAAGAGGTCAGAGGAATCTGTGATGGAAGTTAGTATTGTTTGCCAAACCTTGAGCGTAGAACCTCCAAACCACGGATCCTGCATGATTTGGTTGCTATTGTACAGTGTATACTAAATGCATGGTTTGTTTGAGACTGGAGGTTTTTTTGTTCTCTTCCTTGTAGTAAATTTGTCAGTCTGGTAGGAGAGGGTGTTTTGGTTCTTTAGTTTGAATAGAAGAGAACAGAGAAGATGAAGAGACCTCTAAATGGGGAGCCAGTGGACTTTAAGAACTTCAGCAGCGGTGCTTGGATCTGAGTGCCATGAAGATGAAGCACTATATGTTTGAGGTTAAGGTAGCTTGTGGTAAGTTGGTAGAGTTTTTGAGGCTGAAGCAGTTGCAGAGAAAGAGCATATTCCAGCTGTGCAATGAGTTTGCATATTCCTGTGGCTTCTCTTCCATCTGTGGTTAGTAAATGGGAGATTTGTTTCACCTAAAAGTGGGTTTTATGAATTTTGTTTTAGATATTTTGAGGTGTATTTGTAAATTAAGGCTTAGGTTAAGAGAATCCCAGATATTTGAATGATGTGGTGGTTTCTAATGAGAGTGTTGTAGTTTAAGTCTGGTGGAGTGGATTTTAATTGTTGCTCCTCAGCTTCAGCTGCCCCAGGACCTCCTCTTATTCACTGGATGTACTTGGACACTTCCTGTCTCCCAGACTGAATTGAAAGCATGTTCAGGGCTGATGAAGAGATTGAGGCTCCAGCTGCAACAGTTTATTGCTTGGGGAGGAATTGTTTTTAATGCATTAATTTTCCTTCATTGCTCATTCCCGATGTCAGTCTAATGGTTGGATACGCAGTAGGGAGATGCTGGCAATATCATACCATCTTTTCACTCACTCTGTGTCCCTGGCTTTTCCCTTTAGGACAGTGTAGGACAATGCCTCCGTCTATGGAGGGTTGGGAGGGTGGCCTAATGGTTAAGGTGCTTGCCTTACAAACGCAAGGTGCAAGGTTAGAGTCTTACAAGGAATAATTGGATAGGCTTAAAATGGCTCGCAAGGGCAGTTAGCTTAGTACTAATCTATGAACCTATGTCCTTGGCTTGTGTCAAAGGTGGACCATGAGAAGTGCTCAAATGCATGGCCCTCTTCCTTTCCAGCTTCTCAGACACTTAAGTTGCTAATCAAATCCAGGTTTCTTGGACCATAGGCTTTATCCCTGTATGCCACAACAGTGGCTGTTATGGATTTTAATTTTTGTGGAGTCCTAAACAGCATGACTTTGATTTGGGTTGAGTTGATAGTGAATTTTCTTGAATTTAGCCGTGAGGTAAAGGTCAAACGTTCCTGTTGGTGCTTGGATTGAATTGCATTACAAGAGGGGTTTTACCTGCAGATGACTGTCATACACATGCATTAATATGGGAAATTGTGGAATGTCTGAAAACAGGTTATTGATGTACAACGTAAATGGAAATGATGATGGAATTGAGCTCTGGTTGTCTCCTTTGAGAAGTAGGGCTGTGGATGAGAGTAAGGAGACCATTTTAATTCTGAAAGTTCAGCTGGAGAGAAAACTGATTAATCATTTGGAAGCATAATTGCTGATGATGTAGGCAAGTAGAACATTATGGAGCTGGACGTGATCAACTATGTTGAAGGTTTTGGTTACATGTGTAAAAATGGCATTAGTTCATCTTTGTTCATTGCCATGAGGATGCCATCTGTTAGGGACAAGGTAGCTGTCCTTGCGCTGTGGTTTGTCCAGAACTCATGCTGGTTGGGGATAGGAGTTAATTGTCAAAGATGAAGGTATGCTAGTTTTTGAGCAATTTTTTACCAAGGGTTGGAAGAATACATATGGACCTAAAGTTAGAGCTGGAGAGAGGATTTTTACACTCTGGATAGTTTAATTCATTTTTTACAAATGTTAAAGAATGTTCTGACATAAGAGGTTGAAAATGTGTTTCAGAGTGATGGCTATATATTTTCCAATGTATTTTTGTAAACTATGGGTGGAGGTCATCTGATCCTCTTGGGTTATCTGAAATTTTGCATACTATGTTCTTTATTTCCTTTGTTTTGATTGATTTGAAATGAAAGGGAGGTGAGAATTCAGGTGGGCTGAAGTTGAGGAGTGGTTGTGTTGTGACTAATTTAGGAAGGCTGGTTGTATGAA
This sequence comes from Protopterus annectens, assembly GCF_019279795.1. NCBI lineage: Eukaryota > Metazoa > Chordata > Ceratodontiformes > Protopteridae > Protopterus > Protopterus annectens. The sequence goes on along the minus strand of NC_056747.1, from coordinate 165,385,411 downwards.
TTAATTTGGTGAGAGTGGACAACTTTAAGTTATGTAATGGATCCTACCATTGCTGTTATCCTTCCTTGTAACTATTGGTTCACTTGGACACAGAATTTTTTTGGTTGGTTGTAAAGTATGGATTAATGGATTTTGAGGTGTATGGCTTTGCATGCCCTAATTCATCATTTTTTTTTTTTTTTTTTTTTTTGCTAATTAAGTTGTATAGAGTTCTTTTTCAATTCTCCTGATGAGTTATTTCTGTGTTTTTTCAAGCTTGGTCTCTGAATTTTAGAAGGGAAATTAGCTCATTTGTTCCCCATCTATTTTGATTAGGTATGTGAAAGCTGAGGATAAGACAGATGAGCTTATATTGCAGTCATTGGAGGTGGAGGTTTTATTGCCAGAAGTAGGGTGTGTGCGCCTGTTGTCTGCAGTGAATGCATTGCAAACAAAACAAGGGAGCAAAGCAGATAATACTGCCACTGGCTGTTACTGTTCAAGATCCTCGATTTGTTTTCATTGTCTTCTGGTACAGTGTCACTAGTGAGACTTTGAGGTATGATATGGTTATATACAATTGTCCTTCCTGTTTTGTATATGAAAAGCAAATGGATTTTTGTGCTGACAGGCCAACCACAGTACTGTCAGATTATGTGCGGCTTCCACAGCCTTGGGCCTGGATGTAGTATGCAAGTGCTGCCTAAAAAGAATGTCTCATAACCTTGAGGCAGCCAACTCGTTTGGGAGCATTTTGGCTGAGCTGCAAGTAATAAATGTTAATGGTTCTCCTCTAGGTCTTCCTAAAGGAAACAGAAAGGCAGATGCTCCAGGACAGACTGCACGAAGAAGTGATGGGAAAAATCATCCTCCTTCAGAGGTGGTTCCGTGTTATTCTTGCAAGGAAACACTTCCTTAGGATGAAGGAGGCAGCTACAGTCATTCAGGTAAGTTAGCAAAGTAATAAGTAATCAAAATATAATTGTATGTCAGCTTGTTACAAATCTTAATTTTCTTATTCTAAAGACCAGCATTTCTGCCATCAGAAGTGATACAAAAAGTAAAATCTGACATGTTCACGTTAGTACCGAGTTGTTTTACTTAAATACGTGTAGGTAATTTATACTTTGTTAAAACTTTTTTTATGTGCTGTGTTTTTCACTTCATTTTGCGTAATGTTATATAAATCTTTCTTGGTCATGCTGAAAAACCAAAACTCTTGGTTTCTTCTAACCTTTTCTGATTGGTTTAACTGTGATTGTGCTGTAATGGACTTCCTTATGTTAGTAGTGTTGTCTTTCCATAATATTTTCCTTAGATTTTTAATAGTTTTGGATCTGATTTGACATTGCAGGAGTACTTCTTTCCCTCTGATACCAGTTACTTCAATTAGTGAATGGACTCTGGAATAAGTGAATGGCAGTCATGGGAGAAGGCCTGATTGTCTTTAACAAGACGACACACTGGGGAAGAGTTGTGCTCCACTGGCACAGGGGTACTGTCTGTTGATTGTGAGGTAAGGCATCTGTCTGTGTTGCCACCAGCCCAAGTTCAAGATGTTCATCATTCTCACTTTTGAAGTAGCCTGTGGTGATTTAGGTTGCTTCCTGTTCCAGGATGCAACAACTGGCCAGTCATAAAGGTCTGGCTGCCTCCCACATGTGCACTCTGACTGCTGATTGACTAGCCCCTTAGAGGGAAATCAGCAGTCAGAGTGTAGACAACTTCATTACTTTTGCCACTGCTAGGGAAAGCAGCTGTGAGGCTTCAAAGGAGAAGCAGTTGACTGTAGGCATTATTTCTGGCATAGAGGAACCTTCCACATAGAAAATATTGCCCTTTTCATTTTTTATTTTATTTTCTGAAGAATGCCAGCAATTTTATTAATATTAGATCTGATATTTCTTCCACCTGTTTCTCAGCATTCTTTATTTCTTCGGATCTGACCTCGGCCACTGTATCCTTCAGGATCCATAGCTCAGGCTCCTCCCCTTCTGAATAATGCCCTCCTGTCCCCAACAGTACCCTAGATCTTGTTTGCCATGCTTTGAGTACAGATGTGGTTCATTGCTCAGGCTTGCCTCAGTTGTTTTCTTATGCAGTTTATACCCTTTGCTTAATTAGTAGTTGTTTTGTCACTAGTTTACTTGTAGTTACTCTTGCACCTGTTTTTCACCCTTGCGTACAAAAAAGGCAGCTTTTCTGCTGCTACTTATTCTCATGAGTTCATCCTTTGGTGGCCTTTCCTTTTGCTCCCTTATGCTAGTGTTGTTGTTTTGTTATTACTGTTACAGTATTATGTTTTTTTGTTGTTTTAGGTGTATTGTCATGTCCGATAAGTCCTCTAGGTTTAAAAAAGTGTTTGTCCTGTGGCCACAAGATTCCAAGTTCGAACATCTAGCTGAAATGTGTTTACTGTTTAGCTGCTGCCATCTTGATGAAGACTTCAGCATTTTTACTGCTTTTGGCCACCAGGCTGTTATTGAACAGTGTAACAAGTTTGTGCTAAAGGGATTTCGCCCCACCCTCGAGCTAGAACCCACCAAGGTAATGTCTGCTGTATCTGGAGCTTCTCCATCTGTAAAAATGCCTTCAGAAAGACACAAAGGGGAGAAGAATGGAGACAAGCCTATAGATAAGGGTAAGGAGCATAGGAAGCGCTCTCCTGAATGTTCATCATCTTTGGTGGCTTCTCTGGCTCCATCACTGAAACTTCTTAAAGCTTTACCTCAAACACCTCCATCTAATTTGATAGTCGTTGGATCAGAAACTCCTTCCTTGCAGGGAACTAGATTTTCTCTGCATCCAGTCTCCCCTAGACTGCACTTTCTTTTTATTTATTTTACATTTATTAACCGGGAAAGTCCGACTGGACACATATCCATTTTCAGCAGAGGCCCGGGGAGAAAAGCTCCAATAGCATGCCATAAAGAAAAAGAGCCTTTATTGAAGGAGATAACCTGTTCACAGATCCTTTGGCTTTCCCTCTACCTTTTCCTCCATCAGATCAGTCCAGTCTACCAGGAGCCTGACAGAAGATGAGAAATTTCCCCAGACCCAAATTCATTTTGGGATTCTCCCGGCTCTGACCCTGCCAGAACCCCCCTTACCTATATTGCCTCCTACCTTGACCCACATTCCAGTTTTGAGACTTGGGATCCAAGTTTCTCCCAAGGACTGTCCGCCTCAGATCCAAAATCTCAATCAGCTTCCACTCATCTGTAATCCAAGTGTTTCCAAGTGTCTCTCATCTGGAAGGATCTTGGAGCCAAAGCATCAGTGCTAGTTCCAGGTGTTGGGGATTGTCTCAGAAGTTGTTGGAGCCTTCTCTTACTTTTAAAACCTTGGCAGTAGATAGCCTGTCTCCTATGTTGTTGTTGGAGCAGAGTCTGATTGGTTCCCAGGACGAGCCCAGTTTGGAAGCTTTGGCTGATAGTAGAGTGGTATTGGGCTCCTCATTGACTCCTTCCTTTATGGTGGAGGGAGCTCTCTCCATTTCTGGTGAGTGGACCTCCCTTAGTTTCTTGGCTCCACCCATTCCCCACCAAAAGGCCTTTGGTCCTGATCCTGCTTTTCCTATCCCATTGGGACAGTTGGATCCTCTGAGCCTTGAGATGGTCCACTTTAAGGGTACTACTCAGTCTTCTAAGTCATTTCTGGAGTATCCCACTGCAAAGCCCCTCAGAAGCATATGTATATGAGGATGCAAGTTGAAAATTTCCCAGGAGTCTTATCACTGAAGACAGAGTAATGGACGTAAGGTGTAATATCGTGTATGAAAGTTATGTACTCATAATGATAGATCTGTGTTGCTTGCTTCTGTCCTTCCCCCTTCTATTCTCTGGAAGATAATCCCCTTGATTTCTGTTGTGACAGTAAGGTCTACCCTTGAGTAAATGGCTTGCACTCTTTCAGCTTTGGCGCAGCATCCCTTCAAGGATCTCAGGTGCATCAGCTTTGATAACTGTTGGTCCGCTTTCGCTCATTTTTGGGTTGTGAGCAAACTTGATGTGAGGTAATGATGTGGGGATGGGGGATTATGAGTAAAGCAGGAAGCCTGAGTTATGGATCCTGAAGTCTAGAGTGGTTGAAGTCTGATCGGAAGACCCATCCGTTAAGGAAAAACAGAAGTAAACAACACACAACTATCATTGTAAGTGCATAACTTCTGTTTTCTTTTCAGTAACTGCTGCCTTTAAAAAGGGGCTATTTTTGTGAGAAAAATGTTTTGCTTTTGAGACATTTTAACTGAAGTGTAAGGATTTAAAGATTGGAAAATGCTTTTGCATACTTAAAACAGTATTTGAGTGTTTTGGTGCTGTTTTACACTTCGTGACAGATTGCTTTCATTTTACTGCTTGAGACAGTTTGCTTGCCAGGTGTTTAAGCAGTGAGGAGTGTACTTCAAGGCGGCTTCTTTCATCTGTTTCCATTGGGGGTCACCACAGTGGATCATTTGTTTCCATTTCTTCCTTTCCTCTGCATTTTGTTCTGTCACACCAACCACATGCATGTCCTCTCTCACCACATCCATAAACCATATCTTAGGCCTACCTCTTTTCCTCTTGCCTGGCAGCTCCATCCTTAGCATCCTCTTCCCAATATACCCAACATCCCTCCTCAGCACATGTCCATGCCAACACAGTCTCACCTCTCTGGTTTTGTCTCCAAACTGTCCAACCTGAGCTGACCATCTAATATACTCATTCCTAATTCTGTCCGTCCTTGTCACACCCAATGCAAATCTTAACATCTTTAGCTCTGCCACCTCCAGCTCTGACTCCTGCCTTTTTGTCAGTGCCACCGTCTCCAACCTGTATAACATAGCTGGTCTCTCTACCCTCTTGTAAGCCTTCCCTTTCACTCTTATTGGTACCGATCTGTCACAAATCACTTGTGACACTCTTCTCCACCCACTCCACCCTGCCTCTACTCTGTTCTTTACTTCTCTTCCACACTCACCATTACTCTGAACTGTTGATCCCAAGTATTTAAATTCATCCGTCTTTGCCAGCTCTACTCCCTGCATCCTCACCATTCCTCTCCTCTTTCTCATTCACACACACATGATGTTTATCGTGTTTCACTGTTGCAGTCATTACAATTGGGTTATCCTGTTGGCAGGCTACCCGCAGTCGCCCTGAATTCCAAAGTCTAGATCCGGTGTCGGTTGCTGTCGCCTCTTCCCTGACGTCAGTGCACCAGGGGGTATAAAAGATGCAGCCAACGCCATTTTCTTCAGTCTTTCTTGCCGCACGGTGCCTGAAGCAAAAGCAGTTCGCAAGTGCCGGTCGGCCGACTCCTGAGATTTTCAAATTCGAATTTCAGATCCGAAGTCTTCATTAAAGCTATGTACCCCATTGGGGAAACTTTCTTCTTGCTCCAGGCCAATGTCAGAAAAAGTTAATAATTGTATTTCTTGTGGGAAGCAAATACCTCATAAGGATTTTCACTCTTACTGTATTCCTTGCCTAGTCCCTGATCACAACGTTGCTAGTTGTCGGTTTTGTGCTAGATTTAACCAACGCACTATTAAGAGTTGGTACGATTTTGCATTTCATTACTTTGGCAGAAGGTTTAATTATATAATGCCGTCGGAACAGCCGACTACCGGAGTTTATAAAAAGTGCAAAGAAAAGGACAGGCATCCGAGGTCCAAAACCGACGAGGCTCCCATGAGGCCTGTTGCTGGTTCGCCGGTTCTCAGTGAGGCGCTTTTGCAGCCCCTGATGCCCGCTACATCAGAGCCACAGGCCGCTTCCGACTCCCACGTGGAGCCGACTAGGCCGCTTGAAACTCAAGGTATTGGACACTCGGAAACTATTCCCTCAGATGGGTCTGGAGCCTCTGAGCAGGCATCGGCTTCTGAGGGTGTTTTCAGGCCTACACAGTTATATGTAAAACCTACTTTTGCTTCAAAGGCAAAGACTAAAGCAGTTCTAAAGACAAAGAAACTAGTACAGCATTCTCCTGGACAGGCCACCATGCCTAAAAAACAGATGCTTAAAGTGGCCGAAGACCTAATTACTTTGATCAGGGGTTTCCATCCCCCACCTGATAAGAGGCCTAGGCAAAAGATAGAATACGAATCTTCAGACCCAGGTTTCCATTTCATCCAATTCCTCTTCCGATCAGGAATATTCAGTTCCTCACTATGAGGATTCTGATGCTGAAGAATCTATCCCTTCAGCCTCTCCTCCTGAGGATTATTCTTTTGGGGAAACTGCATACTATGAGGGAGCATTTCCAATGGGAGAGAGCCAAGATTACTCTGAATCCAAGAAAAGGCTCTGAGACTTCCTTTTATTACCTCATCACAGTCCCCTTGCTATCCCTCCTGTTTTAGACATTGTAGATGATGTATTTTTTTAGAGTCCAGACTGTCTCCAGACTCTTTACCGCCAGCCCCTGTTAAGCCAGACAGATACTACAGGGTTCCAGATTCACATAAATTTCTTTATAAAAACCCTGTTTGCACACAAACCATCTCTCAGGGTCCCAAAGGGGTCAAGGCTTCCACTGCAAAAAACCCTATCCCCTCTGATAGGGATTCTAGGGCCCTGGACAGATGGAGGAAAAAGATTTATACTTCTGCTACCTTGGCTGTAAGAGCTTTAAATTGCCAATTTCATATGCTTAAATGTCAGCAATACCTTATGTCACTGCTTAAACAGAAAATGTTAAATTCAGAATGTGCAGAAAATAAAGAAATGCAGGATTTATTGCATGCAGATGAACAAGCAGGAAAGCATACATTGCAATGTGGTTTTGATTCTCTAGAGGCCTCCTGCGGGGCCGCTGTTAAGGGTTCTGTCATTAGGAGGCATGCTTGGTTAAAAGAACAGAATCTGCCTGATCATGTTAAAGCAAAACTATTAGATGCTCCATTACAGCATGATACTTTGTTTGGTGTTAAAGCAGAAGAAGGCAGAAGAGGTGTTGAAAATGGAGGAAGAAGGCAGAAGAGGTGTTGAAAATGGAGGACAAAGCTAAATCTATGCAAACAGTCAAGGATTTCTTGCAGGTACAACCCCCCAGATTTAGCAGGAACTGGCCTACTAAGAATTGGTCCTTTCCAGTGTCAGACAGGCCACAAAGAGGCAGATACAGACGTCCCAGTGGCAGATCACAGCCCCAAGGCTCATACAGGCCTAAACAATGGAGTGCTTCTACCTCCAAAAGCAGAGAGGAAAAATCACAGCCATACAGGAAACGGTCTCAACTTCCCCTGCCAGCACCTAGCACTTATCTTCTGGCAGCCCCTTTGGGGGGAAAACTAGCACATCTTTCCCAAAATTGGCACAAGGTCACCCAGGACAAATGGGTCCTAAATATCGTATCACAAGGCTACAGGTTCCACTTTCACACCCTGCCAAGGCCAAACGGTATGCCAGACCTGCCACGCAATCAATGGGCAGAGGCACAAAAACAAGTTTCATCCCTCATGGACATGAGAGCTCTTCAGTTGGTACCACAACAAGAGCAGGGACTAGGATTCTACTCAAAGCTATTCTTGGTGCCCAGAAAGGACAAAGCCTGGAGACCAGTACTGGACCTGTCTATCCTAAACACATTCCTGGATATCCCAAAATTCAAAATGTTATCTCTGCAGCAGCTTCTGCCCATGCTAGGCAAGAAGGCTTGGCTTGTGACTTTAGACCTAAAAGAGGCATACCTGCATGTCCCAATCAGACAATCATGCAGAAGATACCTCAGATTTATAGCTGGCTGAATGCATTACCAATTCTCTGCACTGCCCTTTGGCTTATCTACTGCGCCCAGGGTCTTCACAAAATGCCTGGCACCAGTGATTGCTTTTTGCAGACAAAGAGGAATACAAATATATCCTTACTTGGACGACTGCCTTATTCAAGCAGAGAACAAGGACATTGTACTACAGCATTTGGCATTTGTAAAAAGATTACTAACAGGTCTAGGGTACACAGTAAATGAAAAGAAATCAAAACTCGTAACATCTCAAGAGAAAATATTCCTGGGTGCAAGCTTAAATACAACTGCCCAGATGGCTTATCTCATGCCAGACAAGCACAGACAACTGACTACTTATTTCAAAATGTTGACAGCAAAGACCCAGTTGTCTGCAAGAAAAATTCTGCAGGCTTTGGACTTCATGGCATCCCGCATTCTGCTAATTCCATATGCAAGACTGCATATGAGGAAACTTCAATGGTATCTAAAAAGTGTTTGGAGTCATCATTGCCACAGCCTGGAAACAATAATTACCCTCATTCCCTGCCTGCAACAGGAGTTTCGATGGTGGGCAAAAACCTGTCACCACAGTACGGGACACATTCACCTTACCCACAGCCAGGCAGACATTGACAACAGATGCATCAGATTATGTCTGGGGGGCCCATATGGCAGGAAGATGTATTCAGGGCACATGGTCCACAAGTCAAATGCATCTACATATCAATCAAAAAGAGATGCTAGCTGTTCAGAACGTCCTGACAGCCTTCAAGGATCTACTTCATCCAGGACAACTACTGATAAGGATGGACAATGCTACAGTTATGTGGTACATAAACAAGCAGGGAGGCACACATTCCTACCCCCTCTGCAGGCTAGCCTTGAACTTGTGGGACACAGCATCGACTTACCAAGTACATCTGCAAGCACAATTCCTGCCAGGAAGGACAAATACTCTGGCAGACGAACTAAGCAGAAACCTAATGGATCCCCACGAGTGGAAATTGGATCCACAAGTATTTACCATGATAACTAGGAACTGGGGATGCCCTGACATAGACCTATTTGCCTCTCCTCACAACTACCAACTACAGAAATTCTGCACAAGGACTTTTCACAAGCAAGCATGGAAAGTGGATGCTCTGTCTTTCAGCTGGAAACACCTAACAGTATATGCCTTTCCTCTTCTGCCTCTCCTCCCCAAGGTACTCCTCAAGGTCAGACGAGAGACCAAAAATGATACTGATTGCCCCAGACTGGCCCCGCCAGCACTGGTACCCAATCCTAAAGAGCTTGTCTCAGTGCCCAGCTTGGACTTTACCTCAAATTCCTCACTTATTGACCCAACAGGACAGGCAAATACTGCACAGCCAACTCAGGACCTTAAACCTGGCAGCATGGCGGATAATGTAGCCAGTCAAGGCACACCTCTCTCTAAAGCAGTGATGTATGTTATTTTGGAGGCCAGGAGTCCTAGCACCAGAAAATCATATGCAGAAAAATGGAAGAGATTCTGTACTTGGAACCAGGCACAAGGTTTTGACACGATTGTTCCAAATATTCCTCAGATTTTGCAATACTTAACTGAGATGCTTGATAAAGGCCTTTCTTTTTCATCAATTAAAATTCATGCCTCTGCCATTTCAGCTCATTACAATATGGAACCACCTATTTTTTTCTCATCCATTACTAAGGCAGTACCTCAGAGGGGCCAAAAACATAAGACCCCCAAGGAGAGCATTGACACTGCCTCTGTTTGAACCAGCCTCTACAGCTGATATTAAATTCTTATCCTGGAAAACAGCTCTGCTCCTAGCAATAACCTCTGCTAGACGTGTCTCAGAGTTACAGGCACTCATGGCTGTGGAACCTTTTATCGTTTTCCATCCTGACAGGGTTTCTCTGCGCACAAACCCTACATTTATGCCTAAGGTGGTGTCCAGTGTGGCCCTTAATCAAACAATTCATTTGCCTACCTTTTATCCAAACCCACAGAATAAAGGTGAGGGAATTCTGCATTATTTAGACATTCACAGGCAGCTACGTTTCTACTTGGACAGAACCAAAGCTTTCAGAAAGACCGAACGACTTCTAGTGGCATATGCTGCAGGATCACAAGGAAATCTCATCTCAAAGCAGACTATATCAAAGTGGATAGGTCACTGCATTCATTTCTGTTATTCACAGCATGGCAAATCAGTGCCTAAGGGCATTAGGCCACATTCAACCAGAGCAGCAGCCACTTCAGCAGCCTTCCTCAGAGGAGTACCAACCAGAGACATCTTAGAGGCTGCAACTTGGAGTTCAGTGCATACTTTTACAAAGCACTATCATTTACCCCTCTACTCTAAATCCAAGGCAGGATTTGCCACTACAGTTTTGCTGCGCCTGATGGCCTCTCCTAATCCTACTTAGCACCAGCCTCCCAACCTTAGCTTTGGGATTCAACCCAATTGGAATGACTGCAACAGTGAAACACGATGAACATAGTACAGTTGTGTACCTACCGTAAATGTAGATGTTCGAGTGTATTCACTGTTGCAGTCCAGGTTACCCTCCCACCATCCCCCTTTTCCTTTGCTGGGATTTATCTGTACTTCTGTATTCTATACAACGTATGTGGTGTATTTGCTTATAGATGAAGGAAAAGTTGTTTTTTATGCATGCATGCTTATTGGCATAATTTAGCCTAAAATTTTAGGGGCACCTGACATCTGGGGCAAGAAAAACTGAAGAAAATGACGTCTGCTGCATCTTTTATACCCCTGGCAAACTGACGTTCGGGAAGAGGCGACAGCAACTGATGCCGGACCTAGACTTTGGAATTCAGGCCGACTGTGGGTAGCCTGCCAGCAGGATAACCCGATTGTAATGACCGCAACAGTGAGTACACTCGAACATCTACATTTATGGTAGGTACACAACTGTACTTTCTGTCTTAGTCTTGCTGACCTTCATTCCTCTTCTCTCTACTCAAAATCAAAGAAAACTTTGTCATTCAGAACTACACAGCAGTGTAGCTGAAGGAAATTGCAGTGCTTCGTTCTCATTGCAGGAAATAGTTACACATATAGACAGAGAAAAAGTTAATAAAAATATAGTAGAATTTAATAAATAGCAGTAAGTAAAGATAAATAGATATTTTACAAATACTCAGTATAAAGAATAGCATATAAATGGCTATGACAGCAGTGACACTCACCCATCCCAGAACAGGAGACAAGAGAGACAAGAAACAGTATGAAGGTTATATTGTCAAGTAAAACTGAAACTATAGCAGCATATCTATGGTTAGACTGATTTTGCATAGTATGTATATTGCACTTTACAGTCCTCCAGTGTGGTAGGTGAGCTTATCTTAGTGTTGCACTTGGTTGTTACACATCCATAAAATAAGCTACTTGATAGGCTAGTTATGTAACAGAAGTAGTTGAATGTTTCAACAAACTCATGGTTCGTTTTTTCCAAGAGTTCAACAGTCGAATGGAGTGTGGAAAGAAACTGTTTAGTCTGGTGGTCTTAGAATGCAGGCTTCTTTATCTCCTGCCTGAGGAGAGGTGAGTGTACAGACCATTGACAGGATGCATTGGATCGCTGGAAATCTTTTTGGCCCTGTTGATGCACTGGCAATTGTGTACATCTTCCAGAGGTGTAAGGGAGGTGCCAGTGATTCTTTCTGCTGCCCTTACAACTCTTGAGAGCCTTCCTATCCTGGCTGTTACAGCTCCCATAACCAGACTGTAATGCTGTTGGTCAGGACACTTTCAGTGGTGCCTCTGTAAAAGGTCTGAAGTATGGATCTTGGTAATTTTGCCTTCTTAAATTTCCTTAAAAAGTGCAAGCGTTGCTGAGCTTTATTGACTGTGCTGGACACATGGATTGACCAGGACAAGTCATCCGTGATATGAATGCTGAAGAACTTTGTACTCCTGTCCCTTTCCCCTGTCATCTCTTCCATCACTGGAGGTTTGTGTGGTGCTTGAGATCTTCTGAAGTCAACAATCAACTCCTTTGATTAGCTGACATTCAGTGCTATTGTCACACCAGACAAGTAGTTGATCGATCTTGTTCCTGTAGGCCTCCTCCTCTCAGTCTTTTTCAGGTTTATAACAGTGGTGTCATCTACAAATTTGATGATCCTATTCATCTCATGTCTGGCGATGCAGTCATGTGTCAGCAGAGTGAAAAGGAGAGGGCTTAAGACACACCCCTGTGGTACTCCTCTGTTCATCATGTGACTCCTGGAGGAGTTGTCTCCCACATGAACGTTTTGAGGCCTTTCAGTAAGGAAGCTCAGAATCCAGTTGCATGAATGAGAGTCTATGCCCAGTTGAAGTAGCTTCAGTATCAGATTCTGAGGGATTAGCAGAACTAAAGTCGATTAATAGAAGTTTTGCATAGCAGTTCTTGCCTTATAAGTGGGTCAGTGTTTCATGGAGAGCTAGTGATATGGCATCCTCTGTACTGCAGTTTGTCCTGTGAATTGCAGTATGTCCATTGTTGCAAGTAAGATTGAGGCTGTATGATCTTTGACTAGCCTCTTCACTGTTGAGATTAAAGTAACTGGTCAGTAGTCATTTTGAGTTGTTAGTTGTGGTCTCTTGGGTAGAGGAATGAGTCATCTCCTTAAAACATTTTGGGACACTGGCTAGATGGAGTTGAAGTATTTAAGATGTGAGTAGTGGAGCAAGTTCCGTTGCACATTCTTAGTACCCTGCCCATGATGTTGTTAGGACCAGCTGCTTTCTTTGGGTTGACACATTTTAGGGTTCTGGTGACAGATTGTATTGAAGCTCAGGACAGCTGCAGCCTTGTCTTCAGGGATTCTGCATGCTGTTGTTTTGTTGTCAGCATGAAACCTACTGAAGAATTTGTTCATTTGGTTCAGAAACTCGTTGCTATCATCACATGAAGCTGATGTAGGCTTGTAGCCGATGATGGTTTGAATTCCTTTCCATAATTGCCTTGTGTCCTTCTGGTCCCTGAAGTTGCTTTGGATTTTCCTGCCATAGGATCTTTTCACCTCTTTGATACCTTTATTTAATTTGACTCTGGCTACACTTAAAGCTTCCATATCTTGAGATTTGAAAGCTGTGTTTCTGTCTTTCAAGAGCTGGTACACCTCACTAGTTAGCCAAGGTTTTTGGTTTCCCTTTATGGTGATGAGTTTGGGGTTTGTTACATCCTCCACACATGAAGAAATGTAAGCTGTGACCAACTCAATGTACGTGTCCAAGTCAGTATGGTTGTTTGTCACAGCAGCCTCTCTAAACACTGACCAGTGTGTACAGTCATTCTTGTAGAGCTGAGATTGCCCCTTCAGGCCAGATTTTTATTGGTTTTCTGGCTGGTGTACTGGTTTTCAATATGGATTTATAAGCTGGAACCAGCATGATAGTTAGGTGGTCAGAGCTCCCTAGATGTGGATAAGGTTTTACTTTATTAAGCACATTTGATGTTAGTGCAGACCTTATCCAGTATATTTATCCCCCTTTTTGTGACGTTTACATGTTGGTGGTAGTGGGGTAATAAGTTTTTTAGGTTAGCCCGATTGAAGTCTCTTGCAATTATTATTACATGCTCTGGATTTCTGTCTTGCAGGTCAGTCAGACTGATTTAAGGCGGACAGAGTGTCACTGATATTTGCCTCTGGTGGGATGTAGACTGCTGTGATGCATACTCCATTGAACTCTCTTGGCAGGTAGAACAGTCTGCATTTTAGTGACAGAATGTCAGTGTTTTCTGAGCAGAAGGTGGTGGTCAGTACACAGTTATTGCACCAGTTAATATATATGCACACGCCCCCTCCTCTGGACTTGCCACACAGTGACTAAATTATGTCTGCTTTGAATAAAGTCATGTCTTCTTCATTTACTGTGCTGTCACTGATATTTTGATTTAACCGTGTTTCAGTAAACACAAATAAATTGCTGTTTCTCACCTTATTTTGTGATGAGAGTTCCAGTCTTACGTGATCCTTCTTGTTTTCAAGTGAGCATATGTTGGCTAGTAGTATGGAGGACAGTGCAGGCCTGTGTGGGTTTGACTTCATTCTGACTGAAATTTCTGCTCTGGTGCCTCTATTCCTCAATCTGGTACATCTTTTCCTTTTTTGTGAACGTGCGATCTGCTTGAAGTTTACATTCATCTCCATGTTCCAGCAAGATCCTTAGCTTGTAGTAGTAGTTGTAGTATGTTTGAGCTTACAGACCTCACTGTGGGCAGTTGATCAAACCCACAGAATAACAGGAATGCAGATCCAATTTTTAACAGATTCACAGGACTGTAACTTATTTTAACCTTGTTTCCTTCCTCTTTAACTGCTTTTTTTGACATTTCTGATAAAAAAAGAAAACAAAATAAGCATTTTGCTGATGAGATCTGAAGCAGCTGCTGCCACACAGGCACCCCCCCCTTTTTTTTCTAGATTATATTTCCACCTCTCCAAGGTCTCCTCAACCTGTTCCCTACTCTCACTACAGGTCACAGTGCCACTGGCAACCGTTATAGTCCAGAGGGACTCCTGTCTGATCTAGTCCATCAACCTGTCCATCACCATTACAAATAAGAAAGGGCTCAGAGTTGATCCTTGATGTAATCCCACTTCCACCTTAAATGCTTCCGCCACTCCTACTGCAGACCTCACCATATCCTGTACCACTCTTGCATACTTCTCTGCCTCTCCTGACACTTCATACAATACCATAACTCCTCTCTAGGCACCTTGTCATATGCTTTCTCTAAGTCCACAAAGACACAGTGCAACTCCTCCTGACCTTCTCTATACTTCTCCATCAACACCCTCGGAACAAACATTGCATGTGTAGTGCTCTTTCCTGGCATGAAACTATACTGCTGCTCACTAATCACCTCCCTTCTTAACCTAGCTTCCACCAATGTTTCCCATAACTTAATGCTGTAACTGATCAGTTTTATCCTTCTGTAGTTACTACAGCTCTGCACATCCACCCCATTCTTAAAAATCTGTACCAAAACACTTCTCCACCCCCTCAGGCATCCTCTCACTTTCCAAGATTTCATTAAACAATCTGGTTAAAAACTCCAGTGCCATCTCTCCTAAACACCTCTATGCTTCCACAGGTATGTCATCTGGTCCAACAATCTTTCCATTCTTCATCCTCTTCATAGCTGTCCTTACTTCCTCCTTGCTAATCTGATGCACTTCTGATTCACTATCCGCACATCATCCAACCTTCTTTCTGTCTCATGATCTTCATTCATCAGCCCCTGAAAGTACTCTCTCCATCTGCTCAACACACACTCCTCACTTGTGAGTATGTTTCCCTCAGTATCCTTTATCACTCTTACCTGCTGTACATCTTTTCCAGCTCGGTCCCTCTGTCTAGCCAATCGGTACAGGTCATTTTCTTCCTCCTTTGTGTCCAGCCTTTCATACAGCTCTCCATGTACCTTATTCTTAGCCTTTGCCACCTCTCGATTTGCCATACACCTCATCTCCTTAGATGTCTGTCTACTTTCTTCTTCTCTCTGACAGTCCCACTTCTTCGCTAACCTCTCGCTGTATACTCTCCTATACTTCCTCGTTCCACCACCAGGTCCCCAGGTCCACTTATCCTCCTCCCTCTGTCTAGATGTCACACCAAGCACCTTTCTAGCTGTCTCCCTTACCAGCTCTGCTGTAGTTGCTCAGCTATTTGGTAACTCTTCACTGCCACCCAGTGCCTGTCTTAACTGCTCCCTGAACTCCACCTTGCCATCACCCTTTTTCAACTTCCACCATTTGATCCTTGGCACTGCTGTCACACTCCTTCTCTTCTTGATCACCGTCATCCTACAGACCACCATCCTATGCTGCCCTAACTACACATCTTCCTCAACTCTTGTACTTCACCCTATGCTCCTCCCCCTCCTCTTAAAGTACATATTCACCATAGCCATGTCCATACTTTTTGCAAAATCCACTACCATCTGACCTTCTGCGTTCCCTCCTTAACACCATACCTATCCATCACGTCATCATCCACTCTGTTCCCTTTACCAACATACCCATTGAAATCCACTCCAGTCACCACTTTCTCACCTTTGGGTACACTTACCACCGTTTCATCCAACTCGCTCCAAAATTTTTCTTTCTCATCCATCGCACACTCAACATACAGAGCATATGCACTAACACCATTCATCATCACGCCATCAATTTCCAGCTTCATAAACGTCACTCTATCAGACACTCTTTTCACCTCTAAAACACTCTTGGCATACTGTTCCTTCAGGATAACCCCTGCCCCATTTCTCCTCCCATCCACACCATGATAGAACAATTTGAACCTAGCTCCAATACACCTGGCCTTACTCCCCTTCCATCTGGTGTCTTGTACACACAGTATATCAATCTTCATTCTTTCCAACATATCAGCTAGCTGTCTCCCTATACGAGTCCTACTACAACGTTCAAAGTTCCTACCCTCACTGCCACACTCCTAACCATCCTCCTCTCTTCCTGCCTTTGGGTATGTCTTCCCCCTCTTCTTCTTTTCCTTCATCCAGTGGTAGCCCATTTTCCACCAGTACCCTGTTGGCTAACAGTACTGGTGGCGATCATTGTTAACCTGGCCTTCGACTGATCTGATATGGAAATCTGTATTGTCCGCATATGTCATTTGGTAAAGGTTTTACACTGGATGCCCTTCCTGACGTAACCCTCCCCATTTATCCGGGTTTGAAGGCTAAATGGCTAAGAAGTGTATTTTGTTTGGTTCTTGGCTAAACTTCATGACACCTTACCTACATTTCTTGTTTTCTGTCAGTGCACTTTCTCTGAAAGGGACTTGGCATTCTGGCAGGGTGTTTGTGTACTGCTTGTGCTTTTACTTTGAATTTTGAGGATTGCGTTGGGAGGTGCAAGTGTGCGTGTGTGTTGCTTGTGAATACTTGCCTGGCAACTTTCTTTGTAACAGACACTTCTCAGTAGTGCTTACCTGAAGTTAGGCTTCTTTCTTGGCTACAGCATAGATTCTTACACTGGTTCTCCTGTTTCTTGTTCTGCTAACCTAAAAAGAAACAACAACAGAATAAGTGCTGTTGTCTACACCATGGGCTCAGACAGTGCCTTAGCCAATGATGGGAAACACTGTGGTGGCCATTTGTTGTCCCACAGACCACTCACTGGTTTCCTGTGGAGTAGTCCCGTCTGGTATCATGGACCTGAGGTTAGCCATATCCTTTCCAGCTGATGCAGTGTCCAATCTGAGCATGGAAAAACTACCTTCTGTGGGTGTGAGAGTAACTCTGTGAGGCTCTTCATTGAGGGGTCATGGAAAGATATCTGCTGCCCAGGATGAAGTGCCATTTCTCATTTGGTCTCCTTCCATAAATTTCCCTTGGAGAAAAAGGCTAAGACATTGCTCAGAGATATTTGGTCTGTTCATAAGGATTATTTTCTTACCTTAGTTAGGAGTTTATTGTAGGCTTTCTATCCTGTAGAGCAGAAATCCATACTGGAAGAATTAACTTGGTTCTTTGTCTGATTCTCAAGCCCAAGTCTCTGATTTAGAGGAAATTTAGTCGTCTCTAACTTTATTAGAAGAGTTTTCCCTTTGCTAAGATTAGTTAGGTTGAGTGATGCATTTTTGTGGGAGCAAGTGGATGTTCCCCCTAACCTACAAAGATGTTCTAGTTCACTGCAGGTAGATTTACTTCATGCTACACCTATTCCTCCTATTATGCCAGCATTAGAGGATGTGTTAAATGCTGCCTGCCATGACCCTGAGCCTTAGCCTTCAGTCACCAAGAAAGGGAGAACACTTAATCCCAGCCCTTACCCTGTAGACAAGATGGTAAGGTATACAAATTTCATAAGAAACAACAACAGAATAAGTGCTGTTGTCTACACCATGGGCTCAGACAGTGCCTTAGCACTACCAGCAGGCAGTACTTTGGAAAAACTCACTATCTAATCTCCTTCCTATCTCTTTAGGAGTACCTCAAGGGTCTACACTTGGCCCACTCCTTTTTTCTATATTTATTAATGACCTCCAGTCAGCTATTCCAAACACTACTTGCATACAATATGCAGACGATTCCACTATAATCTGCACTGCTTCCTCTCAGACTGAACTCATGTCACTTACCCAAAAAGCTTTTTCCACTGTTGAACACTGGTTCTCTGATCGTTGCCTTCTCATCAACCCCAAGAAAACAAAGTTGCTATTGTTCTCACCTACCCACAAATCAAGCTCTCTTAACTTCTCTATTACTTCCTCTGATAACACTCTGATTTCTCCTGATGCTACTACAAAACTACTAGGAATAACTATTGACAACAATCTCAATTTTGATTCTCATATAAACAACACAATAAAAGTAATAAACAAAAAGATTGCTTCCCTTTATAGAATCAAACCATTCCTTACTCCTGAAGCTCGGACCACCTTAGCTAGTTCTCACCTTATCTCTACCCTTCTATATGCTTCCACTATTTATACCAACCTCTCTAAAAATAACCTCAAGAAACTTGCCACATCCTACCATAATATTGCTCGATTTGCCACAGGATCCCTCTTCAGAACCCATCACTGTCATAACCTAAAACAACTAGGCTGGCTTGAACTTCCTAACAGGCTGACTTATCAACAGCTCTTAACTGCTCACAAAATTCTTTATCAGCCTTCCAAAACACCAATTCTCTCTAACCTCATTACACCTTATAATAACTTGAAACAGCTACGCTCTTCAAGCAAACTACTGGTTAATATTACCATACCCAATAACTCTGCAGGTGACAACCTTTTTTCTAACTCTGTTGGAAAAATGTGGAACAAACTACCATCTGATATGTCATCTTTGTCTAGTCTTCCACTCTAAAAAAAACAGCTGAAAACACATCTTAAGCACTGGCTTTGTTCCTGTAACAACCCAGATTAACCTTTTTTTTTCCTTCCCTTCTTAATTTCTCCTCACATAACATACTATAGACATATGTAAAAAAAAAAATAAAAAATTTTTATTATTACTTTCTTTTTCAATATTATATACGTATATTTTAGAATCTGTATAGCAAATGTCTATTAAACTCTGTTTAAATAATTTCCTGCTTTGACTATGCCTCTCAGCAAGTATTTTTAAGTTCTGTCTCAATGTATTAATAATTTTTACCTTGTATTGACTGTTTCTGTGAATTATTTGTAAATTACGTTGGAGCTTTTCTCCCCGGGCCTCCACTGAAAATGGACAAATATCCAGCTGGACTAGCCCGGTCAACAAATGTAAAATAAATAAATAAATAAGAGAATTTCCTTCTTTCATTTTTATTGTCAGATGTTGACAGCTGGTGGGATTGCTCTGCCACATTTCCTTCTGAAGGTAGATCCTGTCTGAATCTTACAAACTCTAGCCTGTCAGGTGTCCAAACGTGCTTTGAAGAGTGTATGATTGTGTGGATATTATGTCTAGGACCATTACTACTGCTGCTGTTTTGGGAAGATATGCCTGGGTACATACTCAAGTTTTCTGATGAGTGAAAATCTGAGATCTTAAACTCTACTTTGGACAAAAATATTTTGTTTAGCCCTACTGCTACCCTAGTTCTCACGGTTTGATGACAGAGGGAAATGAATTCAGGAAATTACTAAGGTTTTTCAAGCCCCAGATAGTAAATCTTACAAGACTCCCTTTTTTAAAGACTAAATAAGTCAAGTCCTGCCATTTTCTGGGAACAATGAAAAAACAGGGATCCTGGATACAGGTACTGGGTTTTAGGGGAATTCCTCCCTACCCTCCAAACCATTTTTTTCCTTTAGCTTTTTCAACATATGCTTATTGTAGGAGTCATATTGTCAGTGCTTTTGCACCAAAAGGAGGAAGGCTTCCACTTCAGAAGGTTTCTGGCTTCAAAGAGGGAACTTTCCTGGAGACCAGTTCTATGTCTTCCCTTTGTCAACTGGTTTGTCAAAGTACCAAAATTCAGTGTGTTGACCCTTCATAGTCTGTTATCAGGCATCCTCCTCCTGAGTTTTAAAGTAACATTAGACCTAAGTTATGCTCATCACATTCCCATAGTCACGGGCTTCAGAAAATTTGAGTGTGTGCCTGTGTCACATTATCAGTTTTTGCATTACAGCTCCTGGTGTGTTCTCAAAATGTCTAGTGCCAGAAATTATTTCTGTGCAAACTGCAAGGCATTCAAATGTTTCCTTATTTAGATGATTTGCTGATCTTTGCAGAGTTTTTTGACATATGCCAGGAGTCCTTAATGTTGGTTTTTCACTCCTTAAATCCTCCTTGAGTCCATCATGCATGATTGTGCTTTACACTGCTTTCTAGATACGCATCTTCAAGGGTATTCCTAACACAAGAGAAGGTGAATTTTTTATCTGGAAACTCCTGAACTTCCCCAGTTTGTTTGAGACTTGAGCCAGAGAATATCTCTGGATTCCTAGAGTTCACACCTTCTCTGATTTTCGTGATTCCTCTTGCCAGGTTGTACATGAGAAAAATTCAGTGGTTTAAAAAATGTGGACACAGCATTCTCATCCTCTAGGATTTTTATATTGCAAGTTTGGGCTTTATCAAAAAAAAAAAAAAAAAAAACTACATTTGTGGAGGCGATAAGACACCTCAGATGTTGCTTGGGAAGCAGTTTCTGTGAGGGTAATGTGCAAGGCCTATGGGGCAGTTCAAAAAGACCAGAGTCCATAAATGTGAAAAATATTGTCTGTGATCCATGCTGTAGAGTGTCTTCATGATCTGTTGTCCCAGGATCATTGCAGGTCATTACAGACAATAGTGCAGTAATGTGGTACATAAAGAAGGGTGGCAGGTCTTACCCCTTGTGCAGTCTGGCTGTGATAGCTTATACAGCACTATGTAACCCTCCAAGCATCTTTTATAGTGTCAGAGCAAAATGTAGTGGCAAACAGGCTGAATAAGACCAGGACAGTCCTCACAAATGGAAATTGAATTAGGAGGTCTTAAGGAAAGGATCCATTTGTTGGGAACACCTGAGATAGATCTGTTTGCCTTCTCTCAAAACAGGCAACTAAGTAAATCTGCACCAGGACATGCAGGCAGTCCTGGAAAATAGATGCCTTGTCATTTCCTTGGACAGAAATGCTCTTATGTGCTTTTCCACCCCTTCCACTATTATTCAGAGTAATTCTGAAGATTCAGAAGGAGACTCCAAAGGTTATTGTGTTAACTCCCTACTGACCAAGACAACAGTGGTTCTCCATCCATTTGGAAATGGCACAGACTTTGACCTACTCACACAGGAAAAGGGTCGTCTAATACTCTGCTAAATGAAACACCTTCAGCTAACTGCCTGGAAAATAAGTTTTAATACCTTTTAGGCACGTATTGGAGGAGGCAAAGAAACCTGCTACTACAAAATCATATTAGTAAATGAAAAAAGATTTTCTCTTTGGTGCCAAGACAGGAAACAGGAACCTTTTAAGGCTAGTATTTCTCTGGTTGTACAATATTTGTGAGTTACTAACCTTTGGCCTTGTATACCTCTCTGTCAAGGTTCATTTCAGACCTCTCAACCAATCGGGGACAAATTTCAATAGAATCAGGGACAAGTCAAGAAAAAATCGGGGACAATCAGGGACACCTTTAAAATATTAGTGCTATTAACTTGAAACATTGACAGAATCAGAGCATATGAATTAATACACATTTTCTGAAGTAAAAGAAGTCTATAACTCTTAATTATTGTCATCATTCATTAAGTGTAATTCACCACCTTTCCTCCAGAAGTTACTAGTTTTAGGAGGGATTAAGAGGGACAGAGCTAAAATTTGAGTCAAAATCATGGACGTCCCTGAAAATCAGGGACAGCTGAGAGGTATAGTTCATTTGTTAGTTGTTTCAACATATCTGCCTATGGGTCCTCCACTTTCAGTGCATTCCCATGTTAAAATGGTTTTGAAAGGGGTGTTCCGTACCAGGCCTCCTAGAAATCATGTGGCTCCTCCTTGGGATTTCAACTTTGTTTTGGAAGAATTAACTATTGTTCCATTTGAACTAGCCTATCAGGCGGGATTGAGGTTCATAACATGGAAAATAGTTTTGTTTAGTCATGACTTCAAGATGAATGCCTGAGTTGCAAGCTCTCATGGAGAGTTAACTTTATCTCATTTTTCACAAAGAAAAGTTTCCTTGAGAGTTAACAGTCTAGTAAAAAAGAAAAAGTAGGTACTCCACGACTATCGAAGCCAACCAGTCCACTGAACAGGTATAAAGATAAAACTTTTATTCAGTAAGTGCTTTCACGTCTCCACGGACGCTTCCTCAGACTTAAACTATTAAAACAACTCAAAGTAACTATTTAAGTATCAATTTCATTAAGCTGAAAGCCAATGAATCTCTGTACATAGAAACACATGACAAAACTGTCAAAAGATCAAAGCTCAACACATTCATTTGTTATACAAACAACCTACTTTGAGTTGTTTTAATAGCTGAAGTCTGAGGAAGCGTCTGTGGAGATGTGAAAGCGCTTACTGAATAAAAGTTTTATCTTTATACCTGTTCAGTGGACTGGTTGGCTTCAATATTCGTGGAGTACCTACTTTTTCTTTTTTACTAGACATTTTCTTTTGATTTGTAGGTACCTTATCCCAGGAGTGTTTCTGTTGGTTTTATACTCTATTTTTTGAGAGTTAATAGTGTCAGAGTTTACTTTGAGTCAAGGTATCACTCTCCCTGCCTTCTTTCCAGACCCTAAACATAAGGGAGACATGATTCTTCATTCTCTTTGTCCACAGACAATTTGGATATCATTTTGACAAAATTAAAATGGTCAGAAACTTGGATCAGTTAATTTCTTACGAAGGTAAGAAAAACAACCTGGATCAAAGTAGTCTATCCTTAAATGGTTGTCACATGCTATTTCCTTTTGTTAAACTCACGACAACAAAGCAGTTCCAGGCAAGGGGCAAGGCTCAATCCATCACAGACTTGGTTTCATCAGTGGATTTTTAGAAAAGGAGGATTCTAGATAAATACTTGATTCTTTGTACTTATCTTGACAAAGCACTGAAAACTAGATTCCTCCTTCAGGTCTAGAGCAGACTTCACTGGGACCATTCTCCAGGGACTTCTGAATTCTCATCCTTCCTCTCATTAGTCAGAATAGGCTGGGGTCATCTACCCATATAGCTAAGGCTTCGACAGCAGTGATCAAATGATAAATACAGTACAGTATAACAGTAGATATTTTGAGCGATTGCTGCTCCCTGAAGCTGCCTTTAAGCTTTGGAACCTATAACCCATATACATAGCTGAAGATGTTCTTAGTGTTTCACTGTTGCAGTCATTACATTTGGGTTATCTGCTTGCAGGTAGCCCTCAGTCGGCCTGATTAATAAAGTCTTGATTCCTGCGTCGGTTGCTGTCTCTTCTTTGTGACGTCAGGGGTATAAAACATACAGCCGACGTCATTACATCAGTCTTTCTTGCCGTGCGGTGCCCGAAGCAGAAGCAGTTCGCAAGTGCCGGTCAGCCGACTCCTGAAATGTTCGTTTTCGAGTTTCAGAACTGAAGTCTTCAACTAAAAGCCAAGTACCCCATTGGGGAAACTTATTCTTGCTCTGAACTGATGTCAGTAAAAGTAAATAATTGCATTTCTTGTGGAAAGCAAATACCTCGTAAATATTTTCATTCATACTGTATTCTTTGCCTAGGTCCTGACCACGACGTACCTCGCTGTCGGTTTTGTGCCTTATTTAAACCACGAACTAACAACGTTTTTTGATGCTCGGTTCAATTATCCTGATATGTCTTCGGTAAGCCATCCGACTACTGACATTCTGAAAAAATGCAAAGATAAAGACCGAGAGAGGCTGCCTAGTTCGCCGGTACTCAGTGAGGTGCTTTTGCAGCCCCCTGATACCCGCTACTTCAGATTCGCAGGCCCCTGCTGAGACCCATTCAGAGTCTGGTATGCCACGAGATGCTTCAACTGTGGAACTTGTGGATGTCTCTACCTTGAATGGGTCTGAGAGCCGCTGTGCAGCCACCGGCTTCTGAGGGTGTATTCAGGCCTACTGACTTGCATATTAAACCAGCGCTATCTTCTTCTTCAAGGCTTAAAACTCGAACCATGCCTAGAAAACTGACGCCCAGACTGCATGGTCAGGCCTCTATGCCTAAAGAACAAATGATAAGAATGACTGAAGACCTTATTACTGTAATCAGGAGAAGCCAACATCCCCCCTCTAAGAGACCTAGGACTGAGTTTGCTTGTGATACTTCTGACCAGGATTCTGAAATTTCTGTTTCTTCTGATGACCAGGATTATCCTTGCCTACCTATGAGGATTCTGATGCTGAGGATTCTATTCCCTCTGCTTCCCCCCCAGAGGATTTCCCTTTTGGTGAAACCTTGCATGCTCTCAGGGAGCTTTTCCATTGGGAAAGTCAGGATTTCTCTGATTCTAAAAGAGGCTTAGGGATTTCTTGCTCCTGCCCCAACACAGGCCTTTAGCTATACCTCCTGTACTGGACATTGTTGATGATGCCTTTTCGGAATCTAGTATGGCCCCTGACTCTTTACCGCCTGCTTCCAGAAAACCTGATAGATATTACAGGGTTCCTGACTCTCACAAGTTCCTTTTCAAAAATCCTACTGCAGATCCTGAAACCATTTCACAGGGACCCAAGGGCATTAAAGCTACTACTACCAAAAATCCTAGCCCCTCTGATAGAGAATCCAGGGTGTTGGATAGATGGGGTAAGAAGGTATACACTTGTGCAACTTTGGCCATTAGGGCCTTGAATTGCCAGTTTCATATGTTAAAGTATCAGCTGCATTTTATTGGATTGTTTAAACAGAAAATGATGTTGATTCCTGATTGTGCTGAAAATAAGGATTTACAGGATTTTATGCATTCTGCTGAACAAGTTGGTAAACATATGTTGCAATGTGGTTTTGATTCACTAGAGGCATCTTGCAGGGCTGCGGTCACTGGGTCAGTACTTAGAAGGCAGGCTTGGCTTAAGGAGCAATCATTGCCAGATCATGTTAAATCAAAATTACTGGATGCTCCCTTTAGTCAGGGCAGGCAGAAGAAGTTCTTAAAAAGATGGAGGAAAAAGCTAAATCTATGCAAACTGTTAATGGCTTTTTACAAGTACAACCTCCCAAGATTTTGTAGGCATTGGTCTTCTAAGAATTGGTTCTTTCCTGCCTCTTCCAGACCTTTCTCAGTCCATACCCAGATCCAGCAGAGCACCCAGGCTTCAGTCCCAGGGGACGCACAGGACTAATCACTGGGGGGGCCTCCACTTCCAAATTTGAGAGTAATAAAACTCCCCCTATGGTAAACTCTCTCAATAACTTCTTTTTAAAACTTCCAAGCACTTCTCAACTGACTGCCCCTTTGGGGGGAAAGATGGCACTTCATGCAAAGAACTGGGGACTCATTACCCAGGACAAATGGGTTTTAAATAGTGTCCCGAGGATGCAGGTTTCACTTCTGCACTTCACCAACTCCAAGCGGTTGGCCGGATCTACCTCCAAAGCAGTGGGCAGAGGCCCAGAAGCAAGTACTCTCTCTCTTAAGCATAGGGGCTATTCAGTTGGTACCAGAAGAGAAAAAGGGACAAGGTTTCTACTCGAGATTTTTCCTGGTACCCAGAAAAGACAATTCATGGCATCCTATCCTGGACCTGCCTACTCTAAACACCTTTTTGGTGATTCCAAAATTCGAGATGCTGACTCTTCACCAGTTGCTTTCTGTGCTAAGCAAAGATGCTTGGTTGGCAGCACTAAATTTAAAGGAAGCATACCTGCACATCCCAATCAGGGAATCTTGCAGAAGATACCTACGATTCAAAGCAGGCTACACGCATCAGTTCTCTGCACTGTCCTTTGGCTTATCTACTGCGCCCAAGGTATTCACAAAATGCCTAGCTCCAGTCATTGCATTTTGCAGGCAAAGAAATATTCAAATATACCAATACCTGGATGATTCTCTTAATTCAGACAGAAAACCAGGACATACATTTGAAACATCTGGCTTTTGTACAGAGGGTGCTAACTTGTCTGGGGTACACCATAAATGAAAATAAATCACACCTGGTACCCTGTCAACAAATTATATTCCTGGGAGCAAGCTTGAATACAACTTCCCAGATGGCTTTCCTCACACCAGAGAAACATTCACTTGACAACCTACTTCAAACAAGTGGTCACAAAAACCCTGCTATCTGCAAGGCAAATACTACAAGCTTTGGGGTTCATGGCCTCCTGTATTCTTCTAATTCCATATGCAAGACTGCATATGAGGAAACTACAATGGTATCTAAAAAGCTTATGGTGTGAACATTCTCAGGATCTAGAAGCAATGATTCCTATCATTCCTTGTCTACACCTAGAGTTCCTTTGGTGGGCAGAGGCCTGCCACTAAAACATGGGACTACCATTCACACTACCCCCTGCTGCCTAAAACTGTAACAACAGATGCATCAGTCTATGCATGGGGGGGGGGGGCGCACCTGGCAGGGAAGGGCATTCAGGGCAAATGGAACCCAATTCAAATGCACCTTCACATCAATCATAAAGAAATGTTAGCTATACAGAATGCTCTGACAGCCTTCAAGGACCACATTCTTCCAGGACAATTAATGGTAAAGACGGACAAAACTGGTACATAAACAAGCAGGGGGGATACACATCCTTACCCCCTCTGCAGACTAGCCATGGCATTGTGGAACACAGCTTTGAGCTACCAAGTACATCTACAAGCTCAATTCCTGCCAGGAAAACTAAATACACTGGCAGATGGACTAAGCAGAACCCTCATGGACCCACATGAGTGGAAACTGGAACCAAGGATTTTCAGCATGTTGACAAGCAAATGGGGGAGCCCAGATATAGACCCGTTTGCCTCCCCCTAGAACTATTAATTGGAAGAATTTTGTGCAAGGACTCTCCACAGACAAGCTTGGAAAGTGGATGCTCTGTCCTTCAGCTGGAAAAACCTATCAGTTTATGCCTTTCCTCCTCTGCCTCTGCTCTCTCAAGTACTACTAAAGATCAAACAAGGCAAACCAAGGCTGATTTTGATTGCACCATCCTAGCCACACCAACACTGGTATCCCCTCCTGCGCAGTGCGTCACTGTTGGCCCCATGGCACCTGCCTCAGACTCCTACCCTGCTGTCTCAGCAGGAGAACGAGATTCTGCACCCTCAGCTTCAAGCACTGAACCTAGCAGCCTGGCTAATTACCTAAGCTCTCCTTTACTATCCCTCAGTAAACCAGTGATGGATGTCATTTTAGAGGCAAGGAGGCCTAGTACTAGAAAAATCTTATGCTGAAAAATGGAAAAGATTCTGTGCATGGAACCAATCTCAAGGGATGAGCACAGCAATGCCCAATTTACCTCAGATTTTACAATACTTAACTGAGATGCTTCACAAGGGGCTTTCTTTTTCCTCAGTAAAAATGTTCACACCTCAGCCATTTCAACTCATTGTAACATAGAACCTCCCCTCTTCTCTCTTCCACTGCTCAAGCAGTTCCACAGAGGGGCCAAAAATTTAAGACCACCCAGGAGAGCTCCAACTCCAGCCTGGGACCGTAACTTTGTATTGAAGAAATTCACCCTTCCTCCTTTCGAGACAGCTGCTACTGCAGATTTAAAATTCCTTTCTTGGAAAACAGCTTCCCTTTTAGCCATCACTTCAGCAAGAAGGGTATCTGAATTACAGGCCCTTATGGCAGTGGAGCCTTTCATCATCTTTTCATGCGGACAGGGTGTCCCTCAGGACCAATCCCTCTTTCATGCCAAAGGTGGTATCCATTGTGGCCTTTAATTAGTCCATTAATTTGCCTACCTTCTTTCCTAATCCACAGAACAAAGGGGAATGGATAGTGCACTCATTAGATGTGTACAGACCCTCTTCTACTTGGACAGGTCTAAACCTCAAAGGAAATTTGAACAATTGCTGGTGGCATTTGCTGCAGGGACTGAGGGGAAGGCTATTTCAAAGCGAACCTTCACCAGATAGATAAGGCCATTGCATTCACTTCTGCTATAAGCTCCATGGAAAACCTATCCCACAGGAGATCAGATCACACTCAACCAGGGCTGCATCTACCTCTACAGCCTTTTTCAGACGTGTACCTATCAGGGACATCCTAGAAGCTGCTACTTGGAGTTCTGTACATACTTTCACCAAGCATTACCATTTGCCAATTTTCTCTAAATCCAGAGCTGGCTTTGTCACTGCAGTTTTGCAGGGCCTTATAGATTGTCCTAATGCTATCTAAATTCTTCCTCCCATTCTTAGCTTTGGGAATCTACACAAATGTAATGACTGCAACAATGAAACATGAAGAACATAGTACAGTTGTGTACACTTACATAAATGTCGATGTTCGAGTGTATTCACTGTTGCAGTCCTGGTTACCCTCCCTCCCAGCCCCCTGACTTTGTTTGGCTACACATCTTCTCTCCTTTTCAATGCTTAAAAGCTTTTTGGTGTATTTTCTTTTTTGTTTGAGGTATAACCTTGTATTTTTATAGATTTAATTGCTTCCCATTAGGGGGGCACCTGACATCCGGGGCAAGAAAAACTGATGTAATGACGTCGGCTGCATGTTTATACCCCTGACATCACTGAAGAAGAGTCAGCAACGGACGCAGGACCCAAGACATTGTTAATCAGGCCGACTGAGGGCTACCTGCAAGCAGATAACCCAAATGTAATGACTGCAACAGTGAATACCCTCGAACATCTACATTTATGGTAAGTGTACACAACTGTACTTTACTGTAGTAGTGATCATTCAGATGTCTGTTGTTATAAGCTCTATATTGGAACTAGATTCCTTCTTCAGGTCTAGAGCAGACTTCACTGGGACCATTCTCCGGGGACTTCTAGATTCTCATCCTTCCTCTCATTAGTCAGAATAGGCTGGGGTCATCTACCCATATAGCTAAGGCTTCGACAGCAGTGATCAAATGATAAATACAGTACAGTATAACAGTAGATATTTTGAGCGATTGCTGCTGCAGTAGCTGCTCCCTGAAGCTGCCTTTAAGCTTTGGAACCTATAACCCATATACATAGCTGAAGTTACTGTAGTAGTGATCATTCAGATGTCTATTGTTATAAGCTCACTTATAGAGCTGTACTTTCTCTGTATTATAATAACTTCATGATAACGTTGCCAGTCTTTAATGTAATTGTATTACTTTCAGCACTTAAATTAAAATTATAGTTTGATATGCCTTTGTCAGCGCAAGTGTGAGCATACTTCCATAATATATTGTGTATTCCTTTTTCTTAAAATGATACACATGTTCAAAAGTGCTCTCATAAGGTTTACAAAAAAAATCTTCCCCACAGAGAATGCCCACAAACTATTTAGGTAGCCGATTATACAACAAATGTAGTATTGTAATGACTAGCCAGACAAATCATATTTTTAGTTGTTGGATGCATAAAATATATTTTTATATATGTAAAATATGCACACAAAACACATTTAATGGCATTCCTTCTGTCTGGGTCAGTTACCTTTTTTGTTTTGGGAACTTATATAATTGCTTTGATATTTTTACCTTAGAGATGCACAAAGCAGGGAGATCTCACCTATAAAGAGCACTTGCTTTATAAACATGCAGAATATACCAGGTATTTCTAATAGTATTTTTGATTTCACATTTGGGATGCATGGCTAGGCTTAAAAAGGCCCTTGTTACTCATTATCCTACTAAACCTCTGTGAACCTTTATATCTGTGGAAATAGCTTGAAGGCTACATTATAGTAGGAAAACCATTTCTACCTTTTTTATAATTTTTTTTTCATTTGAGAAAGAATAGCTGTGTAAAATCGTACTGTAACCATAGATGTCCTCCTCTAATATGTTGCAGTATTCTTAACATGAAGGGATTCACTGCCAAATGCGGTCCCGACATTCAGCCATTATACAAAAGACTTTATCCTCTGCAAGGTACATGGAACTTCGCACATGGGCCAGCAGCCGGTGTAGGCCGTAAAAGTAACATCCATGTGTACCATCCTCAGAACTTCTCTACCACTATTCCAAACGCCGTCTGCGATCGCCTGTTTGCTAGCCTGAGTTGTTTGCTGGATACAACAGTTTCAGATAAGTGCATGTTGGGGTTTTCTTTTATATTTTTGTACTGCTTTATGCTGTGAAGTTACAGGTCATCCTTAAAGGGCAAATGCCAATGTGGAAGACAAATTCCACATAAAGACAATCATGATCAGTGTCTCGTCTGCTTATGGCCCAACCACGACCATATGTCTTGCCTAATCTGTAAAGCTTTCATTCCTAAGAACCTACATAGCCACCTTTCCTCTCTTAATATTTACCTTCAGAGTCAGAGACCGAAAAAGTTAGTGAGCGACATTATGGTGGGTACGTTGGAGTCTTCTGCTGAGCCTGCTGTGAAGAAGGCTAAGAAAGTTAGGCCTGAAGTTTCAGCTGTGCCTCCCCTTCCAGACATCTCTCTCAAGGCCAATAAAAGCCCCAGATTTTGACTCAGATTCTAAGGTGAGTACCACTTCGGAGGCCACAAGGGATCTTGCCATTAGCACATCCTCGGAAGCTTTGCAGATGTCCACTTCAGATGAACAGGGGGAACTGAGACTCATTATTTCAGAAGGCCCTCAAGGTATTCCTCAAATTTTAGTAAGGGAAGACATACTGGCGAACATCATTGAATGTAGGCCTATGTCTGGCCTCTCCACCTTTCACAGGGCTGATGTTCCTCTTTAAGGAGAAGCAGAAAATCAAATATATTTCTGCTCCTCAGGACCCACCTGCTAATTGGCTAGCTTTCTTACAAAGCTTGTTCAATGCCTTTATGGCCCTTAAACCTACCTCAGGGGTTTCTCTTCCTAGTCCTCTAACTTCTTCACCACAGAAAAGAATCAGAGTGCAGGATTCTTCTGAAGAGGAGGATTCCTCAGAGGATGAATCCTTGGCTTACTCTACTCAGATTAGCTCTCCCTTGGAGTATGCATCCCCTGAGGAAGAGTCCAATGGCACAGTCTCTCCTTGTGAAGATGTCACCTTTGGGGAGACTTTTGCTAGGATGAGGGAGTATTTTAAGTGGGGCTGCTCTCCGGTTTCTGAAGTGCAGAAAAGGTACTATGGCTTGCTTCAAATGGATTTTTCCTCTCTTTCTGCTGTGCCTCCAATTTTGCCAGCTTTTCTTGATGCCTTTTCTTCTGCATCAAGGACCGTCAACCCCCTGAAAGGCTGGATAGGTTCTGTAAAGTTCCAGAGAACTGTAAATTTCCTTACAAATGTCCATCAGCAGATCCATTGACTTTCTGTGGCTGCTGATAAACCTTAGACTACTGCCATCCACTTCACTTCTCCCTTCAGGTAAAGAGAGTAAGACCATGGAAAGATTGGTAAAAAATGTTTTATACCTTGGCCACACTAGCTTTCCCATTCTGTCAGTTACAAACCCGTATGACAAGGTATGGTTTGGCTCTCATTTCACAGGCTACTCAACTTCTTGACATTTCTGACTCTTGAAGTTAAGTCACAGCTTTCATCACTTCTGGGGCTCCCAGGTGGCATTCCACTCCATTAACTGCAGCTATGATGCAGCTGAAACATCTGCTAGAGCAGCTGCATTTGGCGCTCTTGTACGGCGATGCTCCTGGTTGAGGCTTCATCCAATTCCGGATTACTCTAAGGCTAAATTGCTGGATATTCCCTTAGATAATGAGCTTTGTTTGGGGCTACAGCAGCAGAATTGTTCAAGTCCTTGGAGAAGAAAGGAAGTTAATACAGGACCTACAACATATCTTTGTGCCTCTGGTTCCTAAATTCCAAAGAAATTACCCAGCTACAACTCCTTTTGTTAGGAAACAATTTTGCACTCCTCCTTCCAGAAGTAAGAGGGCTGTTAGGAAACCTACTGCTTCCAAACCTTCTAAGCCTGCTCTTGCTCAAAAACACCTTCCACCTTTCTTGGGTATTCAGCCACCTTGAGCGCAACTACAGGAGGTGCTCCAGGTATTGAACTCCCAAGGAACTGTTCACGAAGTTGCACTGCACCAAAGAGGAAGAGGTTTCTACTCCAGGATGTTTCTGGTTCCCAGAAAAGGTGGCTCTTGGAGACCTATTCTGGCTCTCTCACACCTCAAAGTCAAAGTAAACTTTGTCATTTAGCCTACACAAGTGCAGTCTAATTGAAATTTTGTGCATCAGGCCCAAAATGACAAGACATAAATGAAATTTAGGTCATCTGAAGTAGACCTATATATATATATATATATATATATATTTATATATATATATATATATATATATATATATATATATATATATATATATATATACACACACACACACACACACACACACACACACACACACACACACACACATGCAATGGACATTCATCATTTCACATTAGACAGGTTATTCTACCTACATATTACCACAGTTTACCTTATCTCTAATTTTCAGCAGCTGAATTTTCTTATTGCGCAAGTTCCTATTGCACTGTGTGATACTCACATTGATTATAAGGATGTAGTTAGTATAATATTGCACATTCATTGCTATCTATGTATTGTTAATGTTTAAAATCCAAAATCTTTCATTTGTTTGCACCAAAAGAGTTTGCTGTCACGTATCTTGTCAATATCCAGCTTCCCTGAAATTATTGCCCGAGTTCGAGTATCACCGCCCGAGGGAAGAAGCTGTTTCTGAACCTGGATGTTTTACAGCGCATGCTGCGGCATCTTTTACTGGATGACAAGTATGTGAGCAGCTTATAAGCAGGGTGTGTAGGATCTTTGCTTATTTTTATAGCTGTGTCGTGCTCTCATGCTTTGTATAACTCCTGTAGTGCTGGAAGTTTGGAGCCTGTTGTCTTCTCTGCCACTTTCACTATCCTTTGTAGGGCTTTTTGGTCTGCAGCTCCCATACCACACTGAAAGGTTACATGTTAGGATACTTTCTATGATACCCCTATAGCAGGTGGAGAGGATAGGGGTTGGTAGGCTCACTTTCCTCAGTCTCCTCAGGAAGTGAGGATGTTGATGAGCCTTTTTTACGATGTGACTGGTGTTTATTGACCAAGATAGATCCTCTGCAATGGGTACTCCTAGGAATTTTGTGCTGTTTACTCTCTCCACCATCTCGCCATTTATCATGAGATTAGAATGAGCTGGTTGTGTTTTCTTGAAGTTCATTTTGGTCTGCTCTGTTTTATTGACATTAGGTCGAGGTGGTTCTTGGCACACCAGTCAGTGAGTTCACTTCCTCCCTAAAGTCTTTATCTCCTTTACTGATGAGGCCCATGACTGTAGTGTCATTGCAAAATTGATGAAGTGGTTGGTGTTGAATCTAGCTTTACAGTTGTGGGGTCACTACAATAATAGTAGTGGACTAAACACACAGCCTTGAGGTATTCCTTTGTTGATTGTGATGCTTTTCCAAGAGTTATTGCCCACACATACCCTTTGAGTTCTTTCAGACAAGACGTCCAGGATCCACTTGCACATATGGGTGTTGATACCTAGATGGACATGTTTTTTGATTAGCTGTTGTGATAGGACACTATTGAATACTGAACTGAAGTCAATAAACAGCTTTCTAACATAGCTGTTCTTGTTCTCAAGGTGTGCAGTGAGAGATGCAGTGCAACCAAAAAGGCATCTGCCTTGGAGCGATAGGCGTGAAATTTGAACTGGAGTGGATCTAGTGCTGCTTGGAAGGTTTTCTGTCCGTATCTTCCTTAAGGTCCCAACCTTCAGGATGCTTTCTATGCCTGTCTTTTTGTCCCCTCATCCTTCCACAAGCTTTTATGGTCTCCCTGGACATCAAGGATACTTACCTTCCTATTCCCTCCTATTCACCCCCTTTTCAGGACATGTTTGCATTTTTCTGTTGCTTCATCACATTTTCAGTTCTCTGCTTTGCCCTTTGGTCTCTCTATGGCATCAAGGGTATTTAAAAAAATGCTTGGCTCCTGTGATTGCTTATTGCAGAGTCCAGGGTGTACAGATCTTTCCATATCTGAATGATGATGTGCTCCAGGCACTCCTTCTAGAGACCTTGCAACAGAATCTCCATTTCAGTATTTCCCTTCTTCAAAGAGTGAGTTTCACAGTATATTTCCCAAAATCTTTCCTCACCCCTTCATAAGACCATGTCTTTCTGGGGTGCAGAATCCAGACAGATGAAATATTGGCGCCTCTGCCTCCTCATAAAATTCAGTTTCTGACCACATTCTTCAAGACCTTCTCCTTCTGCAGTCTCTTACAGCCAGAAAGTTATTCTACCGTCTAGGGTTCATGGCACTCACCATACCCGTGTTACCTCTGGCCAAACATCACATGAAATTTCACTGGTACCTAAAGTCAGTTTGGAGCCAACATGCATACCCACTGGACGTTGTTGTCTCTCTTCTTCCTTGTCTGAAGAGGGAACTAAGTTGGTGGATTCAACAAATTTCCCTAAACCCAGACCTTCCTCTGCATCCTCCTCTTCCAGTTCAGGAATTGTTCACAGACTGCTCGACACAGGTTTAGGGGGGCAATCTTTGGTCACCTTCTCAAAGGAAGGAACACACAAACATAAAAGAGATGAGAGCCCTGCCTGTTGGACCTTTCACTCTCTCTTTCGTCCAGGTACTCTAAAACTGTTTACAGACAACACCACAGTTCTCTGGTATGTGAACAAATGGGGGGGGGGGGGGGTGACAAAATCATACCTTCTGTGCAAGCTAGCCCTCATGGCATGAGAACTGGCAACTCAGTACTAGGTCTCCCTTCAGGAGTGTACATCTCCTCCAATCAGAATGTAGTGACAGACACTCTAAGCAGGTCCATGACTCAATCCCACGAATGGATGCTTCACAGGGACCTGTTTTTGGACATTCTCCACCAGTGGGGTATTCCTCAAGTAGATCTATTTGCCTCCCCTTTGAATAGACAACTTTGAAAATTTTGTGCCACAGTTCCAGACCCTCTGGTGTGGAAGGTGGAACGCCCTACACTTGTAATGGAAGGGGATGTTTCTCTTTGCATTTCCCACCTTCCCTCTTATTCAGAAAGTTCTGCTGAAAATTCAGAAGGACAAACCAAAAACCTTGATGGTGACTCCCTTTTGACCAAGACTGCATTGGTTCACTCTTCTGCATTTAGCCAAGGGCAGTCATCTTAAGTTACCTCACAGGGTGGATCTTGTCACACAAAATGAGGGTTTTCTCATACACCCACACCTGCCAACTCTACAGCTGACACTGTGGGTGATAGGTTTTGGATTCCTTTCGGGCACCTCTTTTCAGAGGACATGCTTAGGGTTCTGTAGGAGGCCAGAAAACCCAATATTAGGAAATTTTACTGAACCAAATGGAAGAGGATTTCCATCTGGTGTTTTTCTCGCAAACTCGACCCACTTTCTGTGGATGCACCTCTGGTTTTAACTTGTGTGAACTGCTGAAGGCTGGGTTGGGTTATTCCTCTGTGAAAGCTCATCTAGCAGCCATTTCTGCTTGTCTGCCTTTGTCTCCAATTTTGGCCACTAAATTGGAGGTTAAACTCTTCCTTAAAGACATCCTTCACGTTAGGCCTCCCATGAAGCCTGTTCCTCCTATTTGGGACTTCAATTTTGTCTTGGAAAAACTCGCTGTGGCTCTATGTGAACCTGAAACTACAGCTTCCCTACAACACTGTACTTGGAAGACACTGTTATTAGCCATCAGTTCAGCCAGAAGGTTTATATCCGGGAAAATGTTGCCCTACTTGATTTGAAAACCATTTCTACCTTTTTATAATTTTTTTTCATTTGAGAAAGAATAGCTGTGTAAAATCGCACTGTAACCATAGATGTCCTCCTCTAATATGTTGCAGTATTCTTAACATGAAGGGATTCACTGCCAAATGCGGTCCCGACATTCAGCCATTATACAAAAGACTTTATCGTCTGCAAGGTACATGGAACTTCGCACATAGGCCAGCAGCCGTGTAGGCCGTAAAAGTAACATCCATGTGTACCATCCTCAGAACTTCTCTACCACTATTCCAAACGCCGTCTGCGACGCTTGTTTGCTAGCCTGAGTTGTTTGCTGGATACAACAGTTTCAGATAAGTGCATGTTGGGGTTTTCTTTTATATTTTGTACTGCTTTATGCTGTGAAGTTACAGGTCATCCTTAAAGGGCAAATGCCAATGTGGAAGACAAATTCCACATAAAGACAATCATGATTAGTGTCTCGTCTGCTTATGGCCCAACCACGACCATATGTCTTGCCTAATCTGTAAAGCTTTCATTCCTAAGAACCTACATAGCCACCTTTCCTCTCTTAATATTTACCTTCAGAGTCAGAGACCGAAAAAGTTAGTGAGCGACATTATGGTGGGTACGTTGGAGTCTTCTGCTGAGCCTGCTGTGAAGAAGGCTAAGAAAGTTAGGCCTGAAGTTTCAGCTGTGCCTCCCCTTCCAGACATCTCTCTCAAGGCCAATAAAAGCCCCAGATTTTGACTCAGATTCTAAGGTGAGTACCACTTCGGAGGCCACAAGGGATCTTGCCATTAGGACATCCTCGGAAGCTTTGCAGATGTCCACTTCAGATGAACAGGGGGAACTGAGACTCATTATTTCAGAAGGCCCTCAAGGTATTCCTCAAATTTTAGTAAGGGAAGACATACTGGCGAACATCATTGAATGTAGGCCTATGTCTGGCCTCTCCACCTTTCACAGGGCTGATGTTCCTCTTTAAGGAGAAGCAGAAAATCAAATATATTTCTGCTCCTCAGGACCCACCTGCTAATTGGCTAGCTTTCTTACAAAGCTTGTTCAATGCCTTTATGGCCCTTAAACCTACCTCAGGGGTTTCTCTTCCTAGTCCTCTAACTTCTTCACCACAGAAAAGAATCAGAGTGCAGGATTCTTCTGAAGAGGAGGATTCCTCAGAGGATGAATCCTTGGCTTACTCTACTCAGATTAGCTCTCCCTTGGAGTATGCATCCCCTGAGGAAGAGTCCAATGGCACAGTCTCTCCTTGTGAAGATGTCACCTTTGGGGAGACTTTTGCTAGGATGAGGGAGTATTTTAAGTGGGGCTGCTCTCCGGTTTCTGAAGTGCAGAAAAGGTACTATGGCTTGCTTCAAATGGATTTTTCCTCTCTTTCTGCTGTGCCTCCAATTTTGCCAGCTTTTCTTGATGCCTTTTCTTCTGCATCAAGGACCGTCAACCCCCTGAAAGGCTGGATAGGTTCTGTAAAGTTCCAGAGGACTGTAAATTTCCTTACAAATGTCCATCAGCAGATCCATTGACTTTCTGTGGCTGCTGATAAACCTTAGACTACTGCCATCCACTTCTCTTCTCCCTTCAGGTAAAAAGAGTAAGACCATGGAAAGATTGGTAAAAAATGTTTTATACCTTGGCCACACTAGCTTTCCCATTCTGTCAGTTACAAACCCGTATGACAAGGTATGGTTTGGCTCTCATTTCACAGGCTACTCAACTTATTCTTGACATTTCTGACTCTTGAAGTTAAGTCACAGCTTTCATCACTTCTGGGGCTCCCAGGTGGCATTCCACTCCATTAACTGCAGCTATGATGCAGCTGAAACATCTGCTAGAGCAGCTGCATTTGGCGCTCTTGTACGGCGATGCTCCTGGTTGAGGCTTCATCCAATTCCGGATTACTCTAAGGCTAAATTGCTGGATATTCCCTTAGATAATGAGCTTTGTTTGGGGCTACAGCAGCAGAATTGTTCAAGTCCTTGGAGAAGAAAGGAAGTTAATACAGGACCTACAACATATCTTTGTGCCTCTGGTTCCTAAATTCCAAAGAAATTACCCAGCTACAACTCCTTTTGTTAGGAAACAATTTTGCACTCCTCCTTCCAGAAGTAAGAGGGCTGTTAGGAAACCTGCTGCTTCCAAACCTTCTAAGCCTGCTCTTGCTCAAAAACACCTTCCACCTTTCTTGGGTATTCAGCCACCTTGAGCGCAACTACAGGAGGTGCTCCAGGTATTGAACTCCCAAGGAACTGTTCACGAAGTTGCACTGCACCAAAGAGGAAGAGGTTTCTACTCCAGGATGTTTCTGGTTCCCAGAAAAGGTGGCTCTTGGAGACCTATTCTGGCTCTCTCACACCTCAAAGTCAAAGTAAACTTTGTCATTTAGCCTACACAAGTGCAGTCTAATTGAAATTTTGTGCATCAGGCCCAAAATGACAAGACATAAATGAAATTTAGGTCATCTGAAGTAGACCTATATATATATATATATTTATATATATATATATATATATATATATATATATATATATATATATATATATACACACACACACACACACACACACACACACACAATAACACATGCAATGGACATTCATCATTTCACATTAGACAGGTTATTCTACCTACATATTACCACAGTTTACCTTATCTCTAATTTTCAGCAGCTGAATTTTCTTATTGCGCAAGTTCCTATTGCACTGTGTGATACTCACATTGATTATAAGGATGTAGTTAGTATAATATTGCACATTCATTGCTATCTATGTATTGTTAATGTTTAAAATCCAAAATCTTTCATTTGTTTGCACCAAAAGAGTTTGCTGTCACGTATCTTGTCAATATCCAGCTTCCCTGAAATTATTGCCAGAGTTCGAGTA
Organism: Protopterus annectens; assembly: GCF_019279795.1. Taxonomy (NCBI): domain Eukaryota; kingdom Metazoa; phylum Chordata; order Ceratodontiformes; family Protopteridae; genus Protopterus; species Protopterus annectens. The sequence continues at coordinate 165,347,093 of NC_056747.1, read as the reverse complement.
TCACCGCCCGAGGGAAGAAGCTGTTTCTGAACCTGGATGTTTTACAGCGCATGCTGCGGCATCTTTTACTGGATGACAAGTATGTGAGCAGCTTATAAGCAGGGTGTGTAGGATCTTTGCTTATTTTTATAGCTGTGTCGTGCTCTCATGCACCACTGCACAGACATCGATGTTCTCCATTTTAAGGAGTGCCTAGAGTGAGTGCATTTTGAGATTTAGACTTCAGTAGCATTACCCTCAGTTTTTGCATGCCTGTTCCTGTTATGGTGGTGAATTTGTCATTTGAACCTTGCCTAAAAAAAGCACTATAGGGGCGGCAAGAGCCTTTGCCGGTATCCGGAATCCCAAGGTTGACAGGTGCAGGCCATCTTTAACAAAGCTTCGTGGTCTGTCGACCATGTCGTCCCAGGTAGACAGATACTGGATCCCCTTAGAATGACACCAGAAGCTTAGCCAATTGTTGAAGTCAATCATTTTTTCCTTGTACTGTGGTATAATTCTCAGCGATGGCAGGATGCTACTCAGGGCTAGGGTCATACCTGCCTGGGCTACAAGATCGGAGAGTTCTTCCATGTCTCTCTTCATGTAGTCCAGGGAGGTACGTGTCAGGTCATTCACACCAACATGGGCAATCACAGAGTCATATTTGTACTTGTTGTGGAGTGACCTGAGTGCATGGATTATGTGGCGGATCCTGGCACCCGACAGGCAGCTGACAGTGACCTTCTCCTTGGTTATCCTGGTGAGTGGGACATCAGTGTGCCTGTCTATAGTCACCTATGACTAGTGTGTTGGGTACGTTGGTTTGCCTTATGGGCTGTGGTTCAGTGTCACACTGAGTCTGTGGGCTGTGTGTCATTTGGGTTGTGTTGGTGGTGGGAGATTGCTTGTGTTTCAGCTTTGGAGGTCTCTGTTGCTTGAGCAGATTATTATTGAGAGCCACTGCGAAAGTTTTTGTGTTTCTATGTGTGGATTTTGGTGGTGTAGGTTTAGTGGGACTATGTGATGAGTGTGGTGTGGTGCAAGTGTTTACTTTCCCCTCTTGACTATCAAGTTCAGTCTTGGTTGGAGAGAGCTTTACCACCAGTTTGGCTAGATAAGTGCATCTCTCGCCGGTTGCAGTGTTGTGTGGTAGGAGGAGAGGGTGGTCTCTGTACATGAGGGAATTGCTACATTGCCCCAAGATGCCCAAATTCATCAGATAGACAGGAGACAACACTGGGAGCTGACCCTTGGACATGCCTGAATAAAAAATATTTTCCTCTAGACAAGTGAGGAAAGTGAGTACAAGAGCTGTTTTTTCTCTAAGCAAGTGAGGAAAGTAAGTACCAAAACTGTTTTCCCTCTAGGTAATGAGGAAGGTGCATTTCCACCTGGATTTAGGTTCATAGGTTCATACTAGGCTATCTGCCCTAGGGCATTTATAAGCCTAGCCAGAGTGTGTTTGGCTTTCGCCACCCATTTTAAATGAATTTTGCTATGCCCTTTTTCGAGGTTAGTATACTGTGCCTCTGTCTAACAGTGACACAGAAGTGATACCCGGGGTAAACCTATGATCTCCCATCCACTCATCAAGATTCCTCTTGAAGAGAGTCAATGAGGGACTCTGCCTAACCTGGACTGTGATTTTATTCAGAGTGAAGGGAGCCTCTGCATTATGAATCTGTCCCTACAGCATGTCCTATTTATTTCAGTGCTGAGGTTCAAGTCTCTCGAGCGTGTAGCTCGATGGGATTTGGATTTTCTGAGGTGCAGCATGTCCATTAATTCCGGGTTGGACATGGCTTTATACGTAAGGCACAGATCGCCTCTGAGCAGGCGGTATGCCACTGAGTAGAGCTGGAGTTTCTTTAACTGGGCAGCATATGGCATCTGTTTGAGCCCTTTGATCCTCTTGGTGAGGTACTTTTGGGATCATTCCAGTTGCTGCAGGTGTCTGGTAAGGTACATCCCAAAAGGGGCATTGTACTCAATTATGGGCCTGATGAGGGATGAGTAAAGAGGCACGATGACCTCCCCTGATCTAGATGTGAATCCCTTCATGATTAGGTGGGCTATATAAAATGTTTTTCTAACCACTTTGGCCACGTGGTTTTCAAATGAGAGATTGCTATCAACTTGGGTCCCCAGTTCCCTAATTACTTCTTCCATACGTAATGGATTACCACCTATGTGGTAATTTGTGGGCACTTTGTTTTTGCCAAAGGGGATGACTTTACACTTTTTGGCGTTTAGCTTGAGGCCATGGCTCTGGCACCAGTCGTCTGTTTCTATGAGGCCCTTTTGTAGGATGCTTGTGTCGGCTGGAGAGTCTATTATGACGCCTAGTTTGCAGTCATCTGCGAACTTGGTCAGCCACAGTCCTTCCGTGTTGGCCTGTACCTCCGAGAAATATATACCGAACAAGAGAGGTCCCAGGACTGAGCCTTGTGGGACGCCACTTGTAACTGGTTTGGAGTCTGACATGGCTCCAGCAATTCTAACCATGTGAGTTCTGTCCTTGAGCCAGTTTGCAACCCATCTAGTGACATAGGGGTGTATATTTAAGCTGGTGAGCTTATCTATAATGCCTGAGTGGGGTATTGTATCGAAGGCTTTTGCGAGGTCCAGGTAGGCTGTGTGGACCAACTTCCCCTCGTCAATGGCCTTGGTGACTGTTTCAAAGAAATCGACCAGGTTTAAGAGGCAGGATCTAAAGCCGAACTGGGTAGGATCCAATGTCTGTAGGTCCCCAATACCTTTGCATAGCTTTGCAGAGCAAGCTAGTCAGGCTTATGGGGCGATAGTTTCCAGGATCCGTTGAGGCACCACCTTTGTGGAGAGGGGCCACTGTTACTGTACGCCACTCTTTGGGTACATATCCTGTAGTAAGGCTGAGATTGAACAGTAGTTTTATGTTTGGGTTTAGCTCTTCTTGGAGTTCATGTAGGACGCAGTCCGGGACACCGTCTGGTCCCATTGATGCTGTGTTTTTTGCTTTGGAGAGGGCGGCTCTTACCTGAGCATCTGAGATGTCAGGGGGGCAGCACTCTGCTGGGATAAATATTTGCCCTTTTGGTGGGGAGGGGGGGGGAGTTTGCGCTGAACCTGTCAGCTAGGATGTTGGCAATGTCTGTGGGTTTGGTGTATTTTTTGTCATTTTGGACTAATTCTGAGCATATCTGGGAATTCCCACCCAGGTTCCTAACATAACTAAAGAAATATCCTTAGTGTCCTATGCAATTTTTCTCTCGAAGCTGGCCCTAGACGATTTTATGAGTGCCCATAGCTTTTTGCTAATACTGATCAGAAATGCCTTCCCTTTTGGGGATTTTGCTCTGTTATGTAGTATCTTCCTCCTCCTATTGTATAGTTTGTTTATGGCTGGGGTCCACCAGACAGGACGCCTGCCTTTCGAGGATTGGGTATTGGTTTTATTTGGGATTGCATGATCCATGCATTCCTGAAGGTGTTCATAGAATGCGTTTATAAAGGATTCTGCGGTCTGGGCCATATTTTCCACAGGCCCGGGGGCTTTGAAGGATTCCACCTCGGTTTTGAGGAGTGTGAAATTTGCTTTAGAGAAGTTTTTCAGTGTGGTTTTCTGGGCAGTGGGTGGGGTCGGGATGTGAATATCCAGTGAGATTAGTTTATGGTCTGATCTTACCAGTGAGGGATACACTTCTGGTCTGGAGCATAGAGCCCCCATGTTGGTGATGATCAGGTCCAGTATGTTTTCCCCTCTTGTGGGAGTAGTAACAAGTTGTTCCATAGCATTTGAGTTTATAAATTCTAGGAACATTTGGGCTAGGGTGTTGAGCTAGAGTAATGCTCCCAGTCTATGTTTGGGTAGTTGAAGTCGCCCAATATAATGGTGTTTGGAGAGACCTTCATATTTTCCAGTGTTCTCAGGAAGGCCGAGTGGGGTTCCTGGGTTTGGGAGGGTGGTCTGTAGCAGGCTATAAACTGGGAGGCAGTTTTACCCACTGTTAGTTGCACATGGATAGTCTCTGATGCTTCGTGATGTGCCACCAACCTGGAGGTGTGGGTATCTTTGACGAATATTGATACTCCCCCTCCTTTTGTGGTTCGGTCCAAGTTTTGGGGCCAAAAAGCATGGTATGAGGTATAACCTGGTAGTGCTGGGGTGCTCTCGAGCCTTGAACCAGGTTTCTGTTACTGCACAGATATCGATGTTCTCCATGCTAAGGAGAGTTTCGAGTGCATGCATCTTGAGGTTTAGACTTCTGGCGTTGAGTAGCACTACTCTTAGTTTCTTATCCCTTGTGATACCTATGGAGGTGGGTTTGTCTTTTGAGCCTTGCCTAAAAAAGGCACTATGGGGGTGGCAAGAGCCTTTGCTAATATCCGAAAGCCCAGGGGTGACAGGTGCAGGCCATCCGTAGCGAAGCATCGTGGCTTGTCGAGAATGTCATCCCAGGCTGACAGGCATTGGATCCCCTTTGAATGACACCAATACTTAAGCCAATTGTTGAAATTGATCATCTCGTCTTCATATTCTGGCATCATTCTTGGTGAGGGTAAGATGCAACTCAAGGTCAGGGTCATACCGGCCTGGGCTACATGCTCAGAGAGCTCCTCTATGTCTCTCTTCATGTAGACCAGGGAGGTACGTCTCAGGTCATTCACACCAGCATGGACAATGACTGAGTCATATTTGTACTTGCCTTGGAGTGACCTGAGTGCTTGTGTTATGTGGCGGATCCTAGCGCCCGACAGGCTGCTCACTGTGACCTTCTCCTTGTTCAGCCTGGTAAGCGGGACGTCAGTGTGCCTGATGATAGAGTCACCTATTATAAGTGTATCATGTGTGTTGTTTAGCCTTAAGGGCTGTGATTGTTCGGCACACTGGCTTTGTGAACTATGTGTTGCATGTGTTTTGTTTTGGGGTAGCGGTTGCTTGGGTGTCTGCTTTGGAGGTCTCTGCTGCTTAGGCAGATTTTTGTTTAGAGCCTCCGAGTATGTTTTTGTATGTTTATGTGTTTGGTTTGCTGTCGTGGTAGGTCTATGTGAGACTGGAATTGTAGTGAGTGTGGTTTCCTTCTCCTCCTGACTGGTTACGCCAGTACTGAGTTGAGAGAGCTTAGCCTCCAATTTGGCTATATGGTTGCATCTCTCACATGTGTTGGAATTTGTTGGGAGGAGGAGAGGGTTGTCTGTGTACATGAGGCAGTTGTAACATTGCCTCAAGATTCCCAGATTCACCAGCTGGACTGGAGAGGAGATTGACAACTGATCTTTGGACATTCTAGAATAGTATTGGGAATTCCTTTATAATTGAAAAAAGGGCCAATGGGGAACAAGGTATTCAAGGGGAGTTTGTGAGGGTGTAGTGCTTTTAATTTTTTAGTGCTGACTTATATAATTGCTTTAGTGAGCAAGTGCCAGGCTTTAGATTCGGAATAGGGTGTTTATTATGAGAACTAGATCAGTTCTAAGGGGAAAAAGTGAAGAGCAGACTTTGTGGAGCCGAGAATGGTTTAAGCCCAATTAAGCAGAGCTGTCCGATGCTGCGCTATGCGCAAAATCACGCAAAGCCGTGCCAAAGCGTGTTTTAAACAGGGGGACTTGAAAGAGCTAGACATTGGCCCAAAACGGCCAGTAGACTACCAGATTCTTGTACTGGGAACACTCCTCCAGGGATGGATAGGCTGCTCTAACCTCCCCACTGCCACTGGTGAACAAAGAAGCCTCCCTTTATCCAAGAAAGGAAATGGGCAACACAGGAACTTTCCAAAAGTCCAGAATACAGCAAAGCCTGTATTTGGACTACTCTAGGTCAGAAAAGATGGGAAACAAGGATAATTTTTTTTGTTTTTTTTTTCTTTTTTGCAACAAACAGCAGGAAAATGCAATAAATATGTAACACGCTAGCGCACTTGAGTGTGTAGCCCCAACAGGTAAATGCAACAAACAGGACAAACTTTAAAAGTGCAGGTGCAAAAATAACTTTAAACAGTTGAAAACAGTTCAAGAAGCAGAAATACTTGCAGTTTAGCTAGATCGGACAGTCGCCCAGGTATTAGCAGGAAAAAAAACACTTATCAGGTTAGCAGTCGCTCTTTTAGCCTTTCTGCTGCTAGCACCACTCTGCAGGACCACGAGGAGCTTGGCTGAGTAGTAACAAGGGCAAAAACCGCGCCAAAGCGAGTTTTATACAGGGGGACTTGAAAGAGCTAGAAACTGGCCCAAAACGGCCAATAGACTATCAGATTCCTGTGCTGGGAACACTCCTCCAGGGATAGATAGGCTGCTCTAAGCTCCCCACTGCCACTTGTGAACAAAGAAGCCACCCTTTATCCAATAAAGGAAATGGGCAACACAGGAACTTTTTCTAAAGCTAAGCTATTTTCTTTTGTTATATGTTTCATGGGAAGAGCCTTTCTACTCCTGTTAAGACTCATTCTACGAGAGCTGTGGTTTCTTCAGGTGCTTTTTTCAAAGGTTTGGATAGTAACACCATTTTGGAAGCAGCTACCTGGTCTTTTCATACCCTCACTAAACATTATAAACTGGATGGCATCTCCAAGTCTAGAGTTGGCTTTGCTAGAGCCATTCTCCGTGTTTTTTTTTTTTTTTTTTTAGAAAGTGCGTCTTCTCCTTCCCTTTCTTCCTCAAGAGCTTTGGTACTCTCCCTCATGTTGAGTACTGCAATGTAGGAATAGAAGAACATAGAATAGTTGTGTAAAATCTTGCCATAGCCATAGATGTCTTTCTCTTCTGTGTTGCAGTATTCTATCCCTCCCACTGTTTTTTGTTTTTCTGTGGATGTATGTTTACCTCCTTTGTTCCTTAGGCTGGTGTTTTTACTGGGGCATTCAGAACTGAAGATGGTATGTGCAGATGTCACTTTTATGGCCTACTCCAGCTGCAGGTAACATGGGGATGGTGGGTGCCATGAACCTTAGAAGGCGGGGAAACTCCATGTAAGAGACTGCAGAGGGAGAAGGTTTTGGAAAAATTTGGTTAGAAACTGAATTTTCTGAGGGGGCAGGGAGGCCAGCAGTCGATCTGTCTGGATTTTGTACCCCAGGAAAACATGGTCTTGTGAAGGGGTGGGGAAAGATTTTTGGAAGTTTATTGTGAAGCCCAGTCTTTGAAAAAGGGAAATAGTGAAATAGATTCTGTTGCATAGACTCTGGAAGGAGTGCCTGGAGCAGGAGATCATCCAGATGTGGAACATGTCTTATCCTTTTTTCCAAGATTTCCTTCCTGATGATCTCTATTACTGTACCTACTGTAGTCTCAACTTAAAAAAAAAGGCAATTTTTTCTTTTCTCTTTATTATGTGAAGTCAAATTTTGAGTGTTTAGAGTAAAGGTTATGGCATATTGTGATTTGACCAGCTCTTTATTGCAATTGTGATGCTCATAATTACATGTCCCAGAATTATATATAAAAAAGAGACTATGAAAATGCAGGAGAACAGTGAGTGTTGAATTTTGACAGACTCTTTCAACGCTGATTTTTACAAGGAGATGCCCCCCTCATACCCATTGTGTGAGTGGGGTGGTCTGCACTCCCATAGCAGTGCTACTTACCTGTTTACTAATTTAAAGATTAAGAAGGTAAAAACAAACCTCCAAAGAGCTTGACTGGGAAGCCTTCACAAACAGCAGAACAAAGTAGCAAAAGATGAATGAAATCCCAGTAACAAGGCTGAAGTAAAGTGCTTTAATAAAACCACAAAGTAGCAGATATAATAAAACAGGTGAGAATGCTTTCGCACAAAGCGCTTCTTCAAACTTCTGAAGAAGCACTTTGTGCGAAAGCGCTTTTTCAGACGTCTGAAGAAGCACTTTGTGCGAAAGTGCTCACCTGTTTTATATCTGCTACTTTTTTTTTTTTTATTAAAGGACTTTACTTCAGCCTTGTTACTGGGATTTCATTCATCTTTTGCTAATTTAAATATTACCTTACATCAAAGTGGAGAGAATTCTCCTTGAGACAGCAGGTTCAGACTTGAAATATGGAAGCCTTCATTTTCAATCATTCAGTCTTTGAATTAAAAATGGATACCAGTTCAACCACAGTGAACTTCATGAAGTTTTAGGGTGCTTATTTTGTAGCATGTTTATACATGATGTCCTTCTATTCCTATGTTGCAGTATTCTTGGTGTGGGATTTACTGCCTCAGGCAACCCGAACGTCGGCTCCTATACAAAAGCTTCAGCTAGGCTGTGCAGCTGCATGGGACGTCACACGTAGGGCCATAAACCAGGGAACTTAAATGTGATGTCTGCACGCACAGAACTTTTCAGCCACAGATGACCAATGCATTGTATTCTTCGCTCCATCACAAAAATCTAAAAAGGCTAAGTACCCCATTGGGGTTTTTCTTCTAATTAACTTGCTAAATTATGGTTTGTTGTAGCTACTATTGCCCGATGTCAGCAAAAAAATACCCCATAAAGACTTGCATGACCGCTCCTTGTAGCATGTTTTTCCTCTGCAGCTTGACATGCACTTTAGTCTGTAATGCTCCAAGCTCATCCCTGTAAAAAAGACTGTTCAAAAAAGCTCTTATTCATATTAAGTGTAAACTTGGGACTTGCTGGTTTCAGGTAGGTAAGATACAGACCCGTCTTAACAGTTCATCATAACCACTCCACAAAATAAAAATATATTCAGTAAAGCTCATGTATACAATGATATAGCGCCATCATTCAGAATTCTTAGCACTTTGCTCTTCACATTTATTTAGGAACAAATTTGCTTAACTGTGGACCATCTCAGCTGCCATTGCTGTTCTTGAAGTTTGACACTCTGTGGTTCTGTTAGAAATAAACACATTGCTGTGTAATGTAAGCTCAAGTAGCAATCGGGTATTCATTTCTTTGCTAGAGACATTGTTTTCTTTCTTTACAAGTTTTTTCTAATTAAATGCGAGTATGTCTCCTGCCATTGGGAAGAACATTAGTTATGTTTGCCACAGTCGTACACTGATTCAGCAGCTGTGAGGTATCCATCATTTGTGAGTTTCACATTAGTGGAATAATGGGTATGTAACTCTGGCTCATTCTCTGACAAATTCAAGCAAAACAACGTGAGCACTGTTTTAGTTCAGTGAACAGTAACTACGATATAGTCACTGTCGTTTTACTACCACTATAAATGCATTTGTTCTATTTCCTTAGGGCCTTTCTGTCACCTTATTATATAATTTACGAGTGTGGAGTTATTGTAAAGTTAGTGTCACAGTTGGTGGAGTAAGCAGAGTCGTTGAGTAATATTGATGGCTTCTGTAGAGTTCTAACCACCGATCTAATCCTTCAAGAGCGTCAAAAGATCAGAATAGTCTTCATCTCAGTAATTCAGCAGGTATCACATTATCTGTTGGTGCTTGAAAATGAGAAGGCTATGGGTTCTGTTCCCACAGCAAGAAGTTGAATTATTTGTCCAGTACTGACATTGCAGATGGTGCACTCCTGAGTGTGCCTTCCTTTGGATGAGATATTAAGCTAAGGCCCTGTTTGCCCGAGTTGGTGGTAACTCAAGTGGGTATAAAAGATCCCATGAAACTTACTGAAAAGAATAGAGGAAGTTTCTTAGTGTCCTTTTCAAATCTATACTAGTCAGTATGAATAAAGAGGTCACTGACCTTGTATGACTAACCAGGTCAACAATGTGTAAATAGAAAGAAAGAACTGATCTTCCTTAGTGCACCGGTGTAGAAAAATAACCATTTTGACAACTAAGTACAGATAACTTGCAGGTTTCATTTCTAAGGCAGAATAGTAGTTGAAAAATTCAGTCATTGTCTCCTTTTCCATAGTTAGGGAGATGGATTTAGGGTGGTCAGGGTGTTATAGGTGTAAGCCAGACATCTTAGGCCATTGGGAATGAGGGAAGTAAATAAAAAGCTACTGAAAAAAATAGGATAGTGTTTGACAGTTGCTGGTTTTGTCAAACTAATGGGACTCCTGTAGACTACCAGAATGGGATGACTGCACTCTAATTACACATACCTGTGTTACTTCTCTAGCAATAGCTATGATGGACCTTTATTTGTCAGCAGCCCTGTCTTTGGTGTAACCAGGGGAGAAGGAATGCTGGACTTATTCCCAGGGTGATTGTAGATGATATCTGTGTCATAGTAGGAGGATGGGTTCTTTGACCATCTAATGACAAGTTCTAGTCATTTAGGGAAAAAAATTAAGTAAAAAAAAATTGCATTTTAGCACCGTATTACTGCACCAGATCCAAGTGGGAAAAACTGGTAGGGAGATGAGCAGGAGAACATTAGGTTTATTTTTTTTGCTTGATCTGGTAAGTTTGGGAACCAGAGAAGCCAGGAAGTCGGCTATGCCAAAAGGGTGAAGTGAGTTAGCTTTTTTTTTTTAACCCCTTGTCTGTCACTCCAAAAATAAGCTGTAATTAAATCAGTATGTTTTGATTGATAGAACCAGAACTTAGTTACCAGCAAGTAAAATTGAAAGTTTTTTGTTTTTAAGATAAAAAGTAATGGATGACTTGACAGTTATTTAGCATGCAAGGTTGTGTTTTGTCAGTCATCAACCCTTTCCTGGCAAGTCAGTCCATTCATTTCCTATCACTGTGGAGAGAATCGTCTGGGAGCAGCTATCAACAACAGACAGTCAGTGAGAGTGGTTTGCATTTTTCTGTTCGTCTGCCTGACCCTAATCTTCAATCATCCAAGTGGGTATTTGGGAGAGCTGTACAATGTGCCGTCTGCAGGGAATGTCCCCTGACCTCCATAAGGGGTATTCCCTCCAAGTGGCCATGCTGCTCCCCTTATAGTGCTAATGGTGAGTTCTGCAGGCTCCACCATGGAGATCATACTGTGCAGTGTGCTTCCCACCACCTGTGAGAGGCAAGTGGATCACACCCCTTCATTCCTCCCACTCCTTCCCCAGCTCCTGCAATAGCTAGGTCATCACAGTCATAGTCAGGAGCCCATTCTTCTGTGCCATTGAGACACATGGAGAGTGCAAGCTTTTGTGGTGGAGTGGTAGGGAAAGTGTGTGTGGTAAAAAGTGTTGATAGGAACAGTTTGTTGATGCAGTGAAAGGGAAAGCTTTATGCCTGCCGTAATGTTCAAAAGGAAAAGAATGTCAGAGTTTTGGGGGGGTTCAAACCCACACCCCTCCAAGATCATTTTCAGCATTGACTGTACTATAAATTTTCACCTCTGCTTATAGCCACCCTGTTAATGAATTTTTTTTCTGCAGTCACATTGGCGAGCATATCGGGTCAGGAGAACCCTACTGAAGAATGCAGCTGCAACAGTTATTCAAACTCTTTGGAGGAAACACTGGAAGCAGAAAGCATTCAGACTATTTCGCCAACGTATTTGTCTTTTCCAGGCTCGAGCTAGGGGTTACCTGGTTCGTAAGAGGTAAGTGAAATACCTTCCAAAAAGCTTAAATGTAGGCACAAATAAAGTAATTCAGCTAGAGTTAAAATTTTCCACATGTCCAAAAAATTACACAGGGGCCCAACTTTGCTGTTAGTTGTAGCAAGTGTCTTTTGCTTATCTACTTAAGTGAAGGTAAAGGAATTGATAGCTGGCAACCTACATTGTGTCTGAAATGGGAATGCATGCTTACAGTACAGCCTGCTGTAAGTATGCATAGTAAAGTGTAAACAGATATATAACAAGCTGAACAATGGAAATGTTTAGTTACTAATGTAAAGTTCACCCAAAGAAGAACTATTCTGAATATAGCCTACTATTAATAAACAATGAAATTGATCACCCAGCAGCAGGACATAGAGGACGTTTTTGCAGAAAAATTTGTAGCTGCTTCACAGGAATCAGTGGGCAGTGGTATGTTACATTGCTTTAGAGACAAGGGGATGCATTTTTTATGTAACTACACTTACAGTGACTGATGACACAGGTAAAGTTAACTTAGTTTCATGGGATCAGATGAAATTTCATCCAGTTTCCTATACACAATCAAGGAAACCTAATTAAACCCTGATCGGCCATGTTAAACAATGTTAAAATATGGACATGTTCTCCATGTGTTGAACAGGCAGTAGTGATACCGTTTAACAAAGTGGAGGTCACATCAAAACTCAAAAAAATTTAAATCCAACAGCTTGGTGTAGTGTTCTGTACAAAGTCATAATAGAACTTAACAGTAATGACAAAGGTGGCCTACTTCACTTAGGTATATAGAGCTGAATTTTAGATTTTTTTTTTTGAGTTGTATCATTTTTTGAAGGTATAACAGCTGAAACTGCTGATGAAAGGTTGGCCATGGAAAAATATTCAACAGATGTTATGTAATCCTATCTCGCCTACATTCTTACCCGTTCGGCTCCGACTCGGCCGATTTTACTAGCTCAAAGTCTTTCATTGGCTGGGCTAAGCAGGTATCCAATGGTGCACTGCTCCATATCCCCAGAGCTCGTTTGCCGCTTGTGTAGCTCGGAAGTGGTCTCGCTTGGCTGTGGCTAAGTACCCTCTTTTTTCTTGTCTTAAGAAAAGTTTTGATTCCTATCAAAAGCTATTTTCATAGCTAATTGTCTAAGTTTGTCAAGAATTGTGATTGTGTGATTGTTGTGTGGTATCCCACTGACTGTTCCCTCGGGCTAGGCCCGTTTCAGTTAGAGGGCCTAGTTCTCCTCTGTTTGCCTAGTGTGTGAGTACGGTCTAGACCGTTTAAGTTAGAGGTTTGGGCTTCCTTTTCCTTATGGTTTTTCAATCCCTTGTTCAGAGTTCGTACTTTATCTTTGGTGTGTGTTTGATCACTGTTTTAGTGTTGGTTAATATTTAGCGTTGTTCCCGCTTTTTATAGAGTGAACGCCTGTGCATTGTTTCAGACTTGGTTTTGCGTTGTGGGCATAGTAGTTAAGATGCCTAAGGATACCAAGGAGCACGAATCTTCGGGTTTTAAAAAGTGCTCTAAATGTGGGTACAAAATGTCCATTACCGATGGGCATTCCATGTGCGTCTATTGCTTGGGAGCCATCCATCTGCAGGAATCCTGCAGTTTTTGTCATGCGTTCAGCCCTAGAGTTCTCTTTGATCATTCCTCTGAGTGCATTTCTGTCTTCGGAGCCAGAGTGTTCCGCGCCGTGTGATGTTTCTAGGCCAGCTCCGATGCCCCATTTGGCTCCATCGGTACCGGCATCGGCTCCGACCCCATCGGCTCCGTCCTCAGGGTTTGGGACTCGAGATTCTTCGGTAGGGCCCGAGGGAGACATCTCGGGGCTTATTTCGGTCCCAAGCCTCCCTCTCGGTGCATCGGCTTGGGGAATTCCGACCCCCGTCATGGCCTCGAAGACTGGTCGTTCCTCGGATTCGGGGGGGGGGGGACCGGCCTTCGAGGCTATGCGGACCACGCTGTCCAGATCGTCAGCTACATCAGGCGGGTCGGTCACTCTGTCCCCCACCACTCTGGTGAGAGCTTCTGATCACCACCCATCCATGGACAGCAGAGCACCAGGGCCTAGGGATACCCCCACGAGTGGTCCCCAAATTTGAGGGTCCCTCAGAGTTTGTGCCTGAGGAGCCCCCCAGAAAGAAAACGTGCAAGAGGAAGCACATAGACTCCCAGGAGGAGTCCCTCGCCTCTGAAACTGACCTCGAGGAATTGGAGGGATCCCCCAAGTCATCCTCTGATGATGTTTCCTTCTCCGATATCCTGGAGATACTGAAACAGAGGTGACTGGCCTTCCAAAGCCCCTTCCGAGGAGGAGTCAGTATTCCTTAAGGCATTTGGTGCTCAGTCCTCCACCTCCTGGGTGTCTCCACCCTTCGACAAACTCCTTGACCTGATTTGTCGAAGAGTGTGGGAGAAGCCTGATTCTGTGGAGCCTGTGCCCAGGCGTCCCAACAAGTTTCTTTCCGCCCCCCCCCCCCCCCAGGGCAAAGAGTTTGTCTAAAGGAGTCCCGGTAGATTCCATGGTGGTGGCGGCAGCCACTCAGAAGGAAATAGCAGAGTCTTCTTCATCTGTCCATCCTCCTAACAAGGAGTCTATGACCATGGATCGGTACTGGAAGCGTACCCTCTCGTCAGCAACGTTTACATCACGGTCGCTGAATTACCTGTCTCACTTCACTCGGCTCCAGAGAGATCTCCTCAAAAAGTTAGGAGATACTCTTGCGGGTAACGTTCCTGAGACGGTGGCTCAGACGGTTAACGCCCAGGTCTCTACCCTCAACTCCATTGTTAACTCATCCATGCGGCTCATTTCGTATGCAGCCGAGGGAGCGAGTAGGGCAGCAAGCTCAGGGGTCGCCCTTAGAAGGCAAGCCTGGCTGCGCCTGTGTCACTTTGCGGAGGCCTTCAAGTCTTCCTTCACTGACGCCCCCTTTGATGGTTACTCTTTGTTTGGGACCAAAGTGAAAGACACCCTCACCAGGTGCGAGCAAGGGGGAAAGTCCCTGTCTGCCGTAGGGGGGGGGGTGTGTGGTTCAAGAAATCACAGAGGTTTTTTCCTGCCGCACAAGGTGAACCCCCCCTCCATAGGCAGGGGAGGGTGGGGTTATTCAGGGAGACGTCGCCCCAGAGGCAGAGGGGGCCCCCGCAATTCGGGAGACCGCAATTCCTTTCATGGCTCTCATACTCTCGTTCCTGAGGGTGTGCCCGACTGCGCTTATCCGGAGCCAGTCGGGGGTCGAATTTCCTTGTATCCGGAAGCCTGGGAAAGCATTAACCAGGACCAGTGGGTATTACAAATAATTTCCGGAGGTTATCCCATTCCATTTTCATCAGAACCCCTGCCAGTCAGAAAAATCCCAGACGTACCACCCAGTCAAAGGGATCAAGCAGCCCCAGAGGTCTCACAGCTGCTAGAAAAAGGAGCCATCCAGCGTGTCCGCTCAGACCAAATTGGATTAGGGACTTACTCAAGATTCTTTTTGGTGCTTAAAAGAACAGGGGACCTGAGACCCATACTAGATCTCAGCCAACTGAACAACTACGTACACAAGTCCAAGTTCTGCATGGTCTCACTGTGCAGTCGATTCTCCCATTGTTGGGAGAGGAGGTATGGATGTGCTCCATTGACCTCAAGGATGCTTACTACCATGTAAAAATGGACAGGGCATCCAGGAGTCACCTACGCTCCCGGCTGGGAGCCAGTCATTTCCAGTTTCGATCCCTGCTCTTTGGTCTCACCACAGCCCCCAGGGTGTTCACCAAGTGTATGGCGTTGGTGACTGCTCACTTGAGACGTCAGGGATTCCAGGTGTTTGCGTATCTGGACGACTGGCTCCTTACCGCTCCCACCAGGCATCAACTAGTTCAAACGAGGGACGCTACCATCACTCTTGTCACCAGTTGGGTATAACAATAAATTGGGAAAAATCTGCTTTATTGTCCTCGCAGCGTGTCACCTTTATAGGAGCAGAATTAGACACGATTCAAATGCGAGCATTTTTACCGCAGGAAAGATCAGAGTCTTACAACAACAGATACACATGCTGATGCCCCTGAGACAAGCGAAGGCAAGATGGGTTCTCCAGCTCCTAGGGACCATGGCAGCAACAATCATGTTGGTCCCTCTAGCGAGATTGCACATGAGAATTCTCCAATGGCTCCTTTTTGGTCAATGGTCTCTCCAAAGACTTCCATTGTCTCATCCCATCTTGCTCACAGACAGATGCAAGCAGGACCTTGGTTGGTGGCATCCTGGTTACCACGGTGACCACAGACGTCTCCCAGATGGGGTGGGGGGGCATTATCTTGGCAGGACAGTCCAGGGCACGTGGCAGGAACACGAGATACATCTGCATATAAACGTCCTAGAGATGAGAGCAGAGCTACTTGCGTTGCAGGCACTTCAGAGTGTTTTTCCTCTAGGGACGATTGCGATACACTCAGACAACATGTCAGTGTGGTATCTAAACAAGCAAGGGGGAACCAGGTCTTACCCTTTGTGCAGAGAGGCCATGCGAGTGTGGCATTGGGCAGTAAATTCCCAACGGTTTCTGGTGGCAACGCACATTCCAGGGAAGTCCAACGTGATTGCGGACAGGCTAAGCAGAGGTATTCTGATGCCTTACGAGTGGTCCCTGAATCGCCTGGTTGCAGAGCGAATGTTCAGCAGATGGGGTCAGCCTTGCTGCGACCTTTTTGCCAGCCCCCTCAATGCAAAATGCAGCAACTACTTCACGCTGATCCCCCCACAGGGGGAGTCACCCAGGGATGCTCTGGTTCACGATTGGCCCTCCTGTCTGCTTTTTGCTTTCCCTCAGTTTCCCCTGCTGTCATAGGTGATTCAGAAAGCGCAATCCTTGGGAAGCAGAATCATTCTGATTGCTCCACACTGGCCTCGCCAAGTTTGGTTTCCCTTTCTTCAGCAATTCATTGTGGATACTCCTTGGACTCTGGACCCTCAACCAGATTTACTGACACATATGTCGGGACAGTTCCACCCCTCCCTGATGACCCTCCGGTTGACAGCCTCGCTACTCCACTTCCATCGTTAGTCAGACTTCATAATTTCTCACCAGAAGTGGTTCATATATTATCATCCTCTCATAAACCATCCACTAGAAAGATTTATTCTAGTAAATGGAAACGATTTTCTATCTGGGCACATACCAGAGGCATTGATCCTTACACAGCTCCAATCGCTTCAGTACTGGAGTTTTTGTCTATGCTTTTCCATCAGGGTTCTGCATCAGCCACCATCAAAGTTCAACTGGCAGCGATCTCTAATTTCCACATAGCGAATGAGCCTAGTCTCATGGTGCATAGACTATGCAAGGCGTTCCTGAAGGGGGTACTCTGTTGCTCCGTCCCTTGGTGTCCGAACCTATCATGCCTTGGGATCTCAATTTTGTTTTACAAGCCCTTACTTTACCACCTTTCGAGCCTGCAGCTACCTGCGAATTAAAATTCTTGACTTGGAAAACAGCCTTCTTAACAGCAATCACTTCAGCAAGGCGAGTTTCAGAAATTCAAGCCCCCTCTATCAAACCTCCATATTTAATCTTCCATAAAGACAGGGTCTCTCTTAAACCAAACCCTTCGTTCCTTCCTAAAGTGGCTTCTGTGTCTAACCTAAATCATTCCATTGAGTTGCCTGTCTTCTTTCCCCACTTTTCTAACAAGGCAGAATTTAGATTTCACCATTTGGATGTACACAGACAATTACGCTTCTATCTACACCGAACAAAAGATATCCGAAAGTCTGACCAACTTTTTTTCCTTTTTGGAAAACCAAATGGGTTCCCTGGTCTTCAGGGTCACCCTGTCTAGATGGATATCTAGTTGCATCTCTTTCATCTATCAAGCTGGAGGTAAAGATCTGCCATTTCCGGTCAAGGCTCACTCTACTCGGGCTGTTTCCACATCCACAGCCTATCAAGCCAGATTGTCAATGGATGATATATGTGCTGCAGCTACTTTGGCTTCTCCTCACGCATTTGTTTCTCATTACAAATTGGACGTGGTCTCCAGGGGCAGGTCTTCCTTTGGCTCCACAGTTCTCAGGAGTATTTTCCTATGAACCACCCAGGATGTAGGTGCTAGGGACGCTGTCCCACGGGTAAGAATGTAGGTGAGATAGGACTACATAACATCAAGAAGTTATGTACCCACCATAACGTTCGATGTATGTAGTCCATCTCGCCTCACATTCTTACTTTACCTTCCCACCTTCCCCCTTCCTGGAGGATTTGGAGGTTAGGTTGTTATCTGCAGAGTTCCCCTGCTTAGCTTATTCTTTACCTGGATGTGATGTGCGCATGGAGTACAAATGAGTTTGGCAGCAAACTAGATCTGGGGATATGGAGCAGTGCACCATGGGATACCTGCTTAGCCCAGCCAATGAAAGACTTCGAGCTAGTAAAATCGGCCAAATCGGAGCCAATATTCGGCTCTGAACCCACGGGTAAGAATGTGAGGCGAGATGGACTACATACATCGAACGTTATGGTGAGTACATAACTTCTTGTTTTCCACATAAGGGAATACCTGAGAGATGAAAAATATTAAATGCTAGCCGTCTCTGCTGGCATACAGGAATAAAGCCTTAATTACAGCCCAGGAGACCCAAGTTTAGCTAGCAGCTCAGGCATTTGTTGGTGTGGGGGGGGGGGGGTGACTATCTGTATCCTGAAGGGGGTTGGGCTAGGACCATCCAGTGCCATAATCCCACAGAGGAGGAGGTGGCAGTGCGAACACTAGTCCAGAAGTGAGAGTTCAGCCATTGAGTTCCAGGTTATCTTCTTTGCAGTTGCATGGAGGTGTGTACTTACATGGGAAGGGCATACTGGCTCCAGTGGCTATGTGGATTGTTTGTCTCCCACCCATGAAGAGGGGGTTAGGACCTATTATAGGTACACTTTACCAGGATGCCGATGATGACTTAAATTACTACTGAGCCTGTGTATATGATGGTCTTCCCTGACCAGCTTTCACCCTTACCAGGGAATACCCAGGATGGAGTGTGGCTGGTAAGGGAAGGCTTGATGATCAGCAGGCACAGTTAGAAAAAAATCAAAAAGAAAAAGGTATTAAGTGCTGATGTGATGCCCGTGCCCTGGCCCAGCAATCAAGGAGCCTCAGTCCTCACCATTAACACCAGAGAGGGAGTCTCATATGAGAGGAAAGAATAACAAATACAGTAAAGTGCAATTTTCCATAGGAGCACACAGAGATCACGGTCAGTCCGGGGCTGGTCGCTCCCTTGCTCTCCAGGTCCCCAATAAGACTCCCCACTGGCACAGCTATAGGGTTTAGATCTCAGCCTAGCTGAGCAAGCTAAAATCTCCAGCACCCTCTGTCCAGCAAGTGCTTCGTGTCCCTGCCCAAGTAGCTGACACACTTTGAGATACGTTTGTACAACCACACAGACATTGCTGAGGAAGGCTGGCACAGGTTCTCCAGCTGTGCCCCCTTTTCCAGACTATACGGTAGTACCCTGCCACCACCCAGCTAATAATTATCAACTACTCAAAGGCCCTTAAAAGGGTGTCCAATTATTACTGTGCGATATTATTATCCAATTGGTAAGTGTGACTAAACAGTTGAAGCTTATTTGGAGTGACTTGGACAGTAAACTCTGTAAATATGCAGTGTACTCTAGAGCTTAAATTATCTCTACACAAACCAGCCACAGTTAAAAGGTTTTAAAATATTTAATAATAATTAAAACCACAAGACAATACTTTTCTACTACACAGTCAGTGCTAGTCAAGAGTTCAGAGATCACACAGAAATACTTAAAATAATTTTGATAACATAGCCCAAGCCGGTATGACCCTGTCCCTGAGTAGCATCCTGCCCTCACCAAGGATGATGCCACAGTATAAAGAAAAAAAATGATAAATTTCAACAATTGGCTAAGTTTCTGGTGTCATTCAAAGGGGATGCAATATCTGTCCACCTGGGATGACATGCTCGACAAGCCACATTGCTTCACAAGAGGTGGCTTGCACCTGTTACCCTTAGGCTTTCGAATACTGGCCAAGGCTTTTGCAGCCCCCATAGTGCCTTTTTTAGGCAAGGCTCAAAAGACAAACCCAATACATTAAATAGCACAAGTAACCAAAAACTAAGGTTAATGCTACTCAATGCCAGAAGTCTAAACCTCAAAATGCATGCACTGGAGGCACTCCTCAGTATGGAGAACATTGATATCTGTGCAGTAACAGAAACCTGGTTTAAGGCTCCAGAGAGCACCCCAGCACTACCAGTTTATAACTCATACCATAGTTTTTGGCCATAGAACCCCGACCGAAACACATAAGGTGGGGGTGTATCCATATTCATCAAGGATATCCACACCTCCAGGTTAGTGGCACAGCACAATGCATTAGAGATCATCCATGTGCAACTAACAACGGGCAAAACTGCAATTCAAATTGTAGCTTGCTACAGATCACCCACCATAACCTGGAGACACTGGAAAATATGAAGGTCCTACCAAATGCCCTAATATCTAATATTGAGTGATTTCAATTACCCATACATTAACTGGGAGAACTACTCAAGTACTAACTCCATTGCCCAACGCTTCCTAGAATTTATAAACTTGAATGCCCTGGATCATCTTGTCAACACCCCCACCAGAGGTGACAGCATATTGGTCCTGGTCATCACCAGCATGGGCGACCAGTGTTCTACACCAGTGGTCAACCCCTCGCTGGTTAGATCAGACAATAGACTAATCACTCTGGATATCCACATTCCGCCCCCACCCCCAATCAAGGAAACCACCGTGAAAAACTTTTCAAAAGCAAACTTCACGTTACTTAAGACCGAGATGGAAAGGTTCACAGCCCCCATGCTAAAGGACAACGCTGTCCAAGCTGCTGAATCCCTTACAAAGGCGCACTATGAGCACCTGCAAGAATGCATGGATCGTGCTATCCGAAGTAAAACCAAGACTCACTCCTCCAAGAAAAGGAAACCAGTCTGGTGGGACCCCCTGCCATAAACAAGCTACACAATAAAAGGAGGAAACTAGTACAGAAAAAGAGTAAAATCCTAGGAAGGAAAGACATCCCTGATCAGTATCCGCAAGAAACTACGATCCCTCATAAAATCATCCAAGATTGGCTTCGAAAGAAAAATTGCCATGGACTCCAAAGATAACGACAAAGTGTTCTTTAGCTATGTCAAGAACCTAAGTGGAAACTCTCAGATCTGCTCTAAGTTAGTGCAGAATGGCACAAAATGCACTGAACCAACTGATAGTGCCAACATTCTGGCAGACAGGTTTAGTGCAAACTTCACCCCCTCTCTCAGCCCCTAAAGGGCCCATAACCATACCAGAAGAATGTAGAACCCCGGCAATCACTAACACACAGGTTAAAACAGCCCTATCCAAAGCCAAAAATACAGCTTCAGTGGGACTGGATGGTGTCCCAGGCTGCGTCTTACACGAACTCCAAAATGAACTTACCCCACACCTAAACACACTATTCAAACTCAGCCTCTCTATAGGCTATGTACCTATAGAGTGGCACACAGCAACAGTTATCTTGCTCCACAAAGGTGGAGCCACAACAGACCCCAGGAACTATCGCCCTGTAAGCCTGACTAGCCTGGTCTGAAAGGCTATGGAGCGCATCATCATGGAACTCATTAACAGAGACATTGGGAACCTCCAAACATTGGACCCTACCCAGTTTGGCTTTAAGGGCAGATCATGCTTGCTAAACCTGGTGGACTTATTTGAGACAGTTACCAAGGCTTTAGATGAGGGAAAGGAGGGTCCACACAGCCTACCTAGACCTTGCAAAGGCTTTCGACACCATTCCCCATTCTGTTGTTATAAACAAGCTCACCAGCCTGAACATAAACCCCTATGTCATGAGATGGGTTGCCAGTTGGCTTATGGATAGAACCCACACGGTGAGAGTTGCACACTCTAGGTTCAACTTTAAACCGGTTACAAGTGGCGTCCCCCAGGGCTCAGTCCTGGGACCCCTCCTGTTCGGTATACACTTCTCAGAGGTACAGGCAAGCACAGGAGGACTATGGCTGACCAAGTTCGCAGACTACTGCAAACTGGGGGCCATAATTGACTCTCCGGCTGATACAGACATCCTCCAGAAGGGTCTCACTGAGACGGATACCTGGTGTCAAAGTCATGGTCTCAAGCAAAATGCCAAAAAGTGCATAGTTATCTCCTTTGGAAAAAACAAAGTACCCGTGAACTATCACATACGTGGTAGTCCCCTAAATACAGAAAATGTAATAAGGGATCTGGGGACCCAAGTATATAGTAATCTCTTCTTTGATAATCATGTTGCCAAGATGGTTAGAAATTCCTTCTATGTGGCCCACCTAATCACAAAAGGGTTCGCATCTAGAACAAGAGAGGTTATTGTGCCCCTCTACTCATCACTCATCAGACCTATCATAGCGCCCCATTTGGGATGTACCTTACAAGACACTTGCAACAGCTGGAAAGACCACAGAAGTACCTCACCAAGAGGATTACTGGCCTCAAACAGATGCCCTATGCAGCCCGACTGAAGAAATTCCAGCTGTACTCTGTTGCATACCGCTTACTCAGAGGTGATCTCTGCCTGACATACAAGGCCATGTCCAACCCAGAATTGATGGACATGCTCCACCTAAAAAAAAAAAATCCCTGAGAGCCACACGCTCTAGGGATCTAAACCTCACCACAACAATAAGTAGGACTTGCTGGAGGGATAGATTCCTGTCCCAGAGACTCCTCATGCTTTGGAACAGGATTCCAATCTACATTAGGCAGAGCCCCTCACTAACACTCAAGAGAAACCTTGATGAGTGGATGGAAAACCGAAAATTTACCCCGGGGATCACTGCAGTGGCTCTGCTGGACAGAGACACAGGGAACTAATGGCTCTGCTAGACAGAGGCACAGGGAACTAATCTAAGGGGGGTGGCGAAAGCGAACACATTCTGGCTAGGCTTACAGATGCCCTTGGGCAGATAGCCTAGTACTTACCTATGAACCTATGAACATCACAGAAAAACACTTAATCTAATCTTTCTAGTTTATAGCTATCTCTAAAAAAAAAAACTGAAGTCTAAGATAACTTACATAAGACAACAGGCAGTGCTGTGAGTTAGATGGTCAAGACAAAAATGCTTAATGCCTTCTGATGCTCTCTGTTTAAATTGAAATTGCAGTTCTGATGAACATTACACCATTCTTTCACTTTCCTGGTGTTCCCAGGCCAGCAGAAACTGCGTCTACACTCTTTTACACCTCCTTTTGTTATTTTGCAGCTGGTCAGGAGCAGAGCAATAAAAATACATTTGCATATTTAAATCTAGCAGTTTATCTCTTGGTTAAAACAATAGAAAGAATTTCTTCATCTAGACTTTTTGGCATGACCGTCTACTTCAAAGGGTCACCACATGCTTTACTTTGGTCAGTAGAATGCACTGTTGTCACATTTATTTCCAGTTCCGCATGTAGCAGTATTTCTTTGCATTTAAGACAACAAGCCTGTAGTTTACATTCATATTTACAAATGATAGAATTATCTGCACAATTCTATCTGGCTATGCTGGCAGCCTTTACAGCTGATTACTAGGAATTATATCTGTAAAACAGTGGTTAA
This sequence comes from Protopterus annectens, assembly GCF_019279795.1. NCBI lineage: Eukaryota > Metazoa > Chordata > Ceratodontiformes > Protopteridae > Protopterus > Protopterus annectens. Next base: position 165,324,094 of record NC_056747.1, on the reverse strand, counting down.
GTATCAGGATACCTCAGGTCAAGGTGGGAATTTCCTGTTTTTTTTTTTTTTTTTTTTTGATTGAGGTATCATTAAATTTCATGGGGCCTTTTACTGGGGAAACCTCTTTTTGAACTCTTTCCCCAAGCAAAAATTGGAAGTGGCTTATTTATAATTATAATGATGATTTCATGTTGGTTAGCATGCATACTTCAAAAAAGATGTTACATTTTTCCAAGCCTGCTTACTGATGAGCTCACCTTTAAAGGAGAACCGCACCCAAAAACTGAAAAAAACATGTACGTTTTTCAGCAAGTGTTGAACTTTTCTGCATTGCAAATGCCTTTGTATCAAAGTAAATGGTTACTGTTATCTAATTTGTTGTAGCCCAAAATGATCTGAAGGAGACTGCCATGGCTACCATTATTTTATTTTACAGTCAGTGGCTTTGCCTGCCTTATGTCATGTTAGAGGGACAGAAAAGATGAGGGGATCTTTTACTGTAGTTTTCTCTTATCAGTTGATAATATTGATGTGACTGCTTACTTTTCACTCAGTCCACAGTTTAATTACTTTGCTTTCTTTGATTTTCATTGGTAATCATCTCTGTTGTAGCATTTTAAGGAGTGTTTGAGTGACAGGTTGAAAATGTAGCGGAATTAATTGTTCTTTTCAAAGTAACAACTGTAGTTCAGTGTTAGTGTGAGCAATCTGGCCCCAGTGAATAATAGTTGTTATTTGGGCTGTGATGGCTTGTGTTGCATTCACAGTTTTAGATATTGTAGCTAGTGTTAGTCTTTGATGTTAATCTTCTTTCCCCAACTCCAGAAGAAATGTGCACTTTTAGAGAAATTACAGTATAGAAAAAAATGCAGAATCACATACTGACAGAAAGTAAGGCATTAGATTAACTTATCTACTTGATTTATTTGTGGCCCTGATTTTTATTACAGGGGAAAATACATTTGCATCTTAAAATTAAGCTTGAAAGCCCTGACTTTGTTCAGACTCCAGGCTACACTATTTAACTGAGGTGTGATGCTGGCTATCTGTAAATGATACCGTGCATTTAAATGTCATTGTTTTCGTAATGGCTCTGTTGGTGGAATAAGTGACCTAAGTTAATTACTGTGCCACTGTTAGCAGCTGTTGTGATGTGACAGATGCAGGAAAGAAAGGCAAACATAATTAAAGTATGTTTTTAATGTATGCGAAGTGTTTCGTCTTGGATTACAGGGAAGGAAAAACACTTTTTGGAAAGAAAAACTTGACTTTTGGGTGTTCTTCAATGTCAGTAAGTGTACCAACCTGTGGCTTGAGAAGGACATAGCTAATAGTTTCATAGTAAAAAGTAAGGTCCTAAAAATGACATTGTTAAAAATCACATTGTTAAAAATCTAGAGGCATTAATAGACAACATTTTCAGCTTTGTGAATGTACATTTTGTGTCGTCAGCCCATGTAGTTGTAAAGGGTATGGCTGCTCACTATGTGAAGGTTGTACCATTTCACACCTCACTTTTCCCATGCATTGTTAATGTGTTCTGTAGCTGTTCAACAAGGCACTAAAAACAATTTGAAAAGGTGGTGTGGATCCTGTTTAGATAAGCCATAGGGTTGGAAAACTTGATCAGTTGGTGGTAGCTTCGCAAATTTTCATTGCATTCTGTTTTACACGTGTGGCTTAGTGGTGATGTATACCTGGTCTGTATGGCAGTGTCTGATTCAGTTTTCTTTGTATGTCTACACTTGGGTTGTGCTGTTGGATGCAGAAGCCAGATCAAGGAGCATAATACTAAAATTAATGTCCATAATGGGGAAAAATATATCTTTCAGATGAGGTATTAAACCAATATCCCATCTTTCCCAAGTTGCACAGATGATGTGGAATTTTTCTGTGAACTGCATACCACTAAATTGTAATTTGCTTTAGTGTGTATGTTTAAAAAAAGAAATCTGGAGTATGTCTGCTTTTCTGTTTATTATAATTTACATCCTTTAAGTTTTGTTTGAAGGTAATGCTTCTTGTAGCATATATTCCCTGTTAAACCGATTAGCATGCTGTCCATTCACAGGTTACATTGAATTTCTTTAAAGATAAATATACAGCTTTGATTGGAAGCAGTAGAGAGTATGTTAATAAAATATCAGTAAACGTTTTAGTAGCAGTAAGCTTGTCTTAAATTCAAGCTGACTTCTTATCGGGCAGTGCAAATACACTGGGAGGGAGTCCTGGAAAAAAAAATAGGGTCTGTAAAAGCTAATTAGTAATACTGCCTTCAGCCATTTGCTGGCATATGCCTGGAACCATGGTCACTGAGAACTTGCCTTGGTGATCTTGTACGTTTTGAAGTGCACCGTAAAGTTTTATGTCTCGTTAACACTGGGACAGTTAAAGCTGGTTCTTGATATGTACTTTTTTATATTGAGTAGCAGATGATACCTTTACATTGCTGTTTGATCTCCTCCTCCATCCACTGGGACTTGCCTAGTAGCTCCCTTTCTGTTATCTAATTGTCTTGTTCATTCTGTTGCTGGTGAGAGCCAGGCACACTGCAGCCCTGATGAGAGCCCTGGGGACCATTTATTCCCTGGCTGGATGCCCTAATCAACCTTATGGGGGGAGTCAAGAGACAGGCAGTAGAGAGCTTGTCAGACTACCAGACCCAGAGGACTCCCCTTTCCCCTTGGAGCTCTTAATCCCCGTTGTGGCTAAGTAGGACTCTGCTAATGCTGTCAGCCATGGTGAGTATGCTTACCCATCTGCATCCCTTGCTCCTAGGCAGTGCATGCTGTTTAGGCTTTGCAGGCTTGATTTTCATGGTGCAACACCTAGTGCTGTCCCTTTAGGTGTCACCCAAGCATCACGCCAGTACCACCTCCCTTCCCCAGGATGGTTAAGTTGACAGTAGCCATGTAGGCTTTTCCTCCCAATCCCTCAATGCTGGTACCATTGATTGAACACTGGTCATCTGGTTCGTAGTCAGGGCTTCATCCCTTTGCATCTTGGGAGCAAGGGATTGTTTTTCATTTGGTCTGTTAACTGAGTCTGATTCCTCATTTTGGGAGAATATTCATGCCGTGAGGTGATCTGTGTTATACTGTCATTATGATTTACTCAGAGAATACAAACCGCAGCTTCAGAAAGTCAGATCAGTGGTATAAAAACCTGTCAGTTGAGCACTTGCCATGTTGTTAATGTGTACTTTGTCATTGCATTACCAGGTTTCAGAAGCTTAAGGCTGAGAAGAGAAGAATGCAACTGAAACAGAAAAATCAGCAGACACCAGTCAAGAATGAAAGCCAGACTCCTGACTCTCATCAGGCTGTAGTACAAACGGTTGACAACATTGCTTTAAGAAAATTGGCAGGGACTGATGAGATGGAGTTGGAATCGCCCAGTGATAGACAGAAATCTGAAAGGAATTCTGTCGTTCTTCAGAAATTGTCCTCAGCTGAAGCTCTTGACAAAGCGACCAGCAGTCGTGAGAAAAGAGAGAATCGTCGTCAGAGAGGACTGGAGCATGACAAGTTACAAAATCAGCGCACTGCAGCTGAGCAGAAATTGTGTATCACGTTGGTATTGGAACCAAAACATGACAAAGATACTGATGCAGAAAACAATATATACAAAATTGATACTCTGGTTCCATTAGACTCTGGTTTATCAAAGCAAGATAAGGCTACAGACTTTAAATGTAAAGATGTAGAGGGAAAGTTCAGTAAAGTATTAGACCAGGACCAAAAGAGAAATGCTCAGTCCCCAGTGCTGCCAAAACGACCCAACAGCCTTCCGCTTGAAGTTACTAACATTACTACTACACCTTATGTAGATCATGGCCATCCTGAAGGACAGCGGGATCTGGACACTTCTTCCCTTGGCACTCCTAATGTACTTCAGAGATACGCTGACCCAGAGAAACTTAAGCATGTGGCTGAGAAGTGGAAAGAGAAGAGGGACTCTTCAGGACATACTGAAGTTGCAGATAAAAAAGGTCTAGATGATAAAAGCAGCAGCTCACACAGGTTAGCTTTACTTTTACTAATGTTAATATTAAAAATGTGGTTGATGGGTGGGATTTGTTACTTTAAAAATTTAGAAGTCTTGCTGGCTTGCTCTGTTATGAGCAGGCTGCCTTTGAATTGTCAGTACATATGATGTTCTCCCATAAACGTTTGAAAAATTGAGAGTACAGAGACACACTTGTTCAGTTAAGGTTGAATATGATTTGAAGTCGATTAAGGATGACATTGAAAAAGGTGACATTACCCATAATGACTGCTTTGTTTTTGGGGTGGTGATCAGAATTGCTTATTTTAGCAGGCTGTAAACTAAAATGCAGGTCTTTACATTATGTGCACTTAATACTCTTAAGTGAGAAGTTGCTTGAAATTGTGGAACACATATATCACAACCTGTATTTTTCTTTCTTTTGCCTAGATGTTTAATTTTCCACTGCTGGTTTTGCAAAATTATAGTACTAGTAAAGTTTATATTCTTCTCTTATTCTTATCTGTCATATCCTTATCAAGAGACAAAAATGAGATCTGTAATAAACTGTAATAAGTAAATCTATTTAACAATGTGATTACTAGGTTACTGAGTTGGTCTGTGGAACCTTTTCAGTTACAGCCTGGGTATACAAAAGTACAAAAGGAATCAAGCATTGCAATACAAACTGTAGAAACACAAATAGGCTAACTTGACATTATAATTGTGTAGATTTTTCAGAGCAAGCATTTTAAGCATTTACAGTACATTACTGTATTATACCCAGCATACACAAGTGGAGAACAAATGAGTTCTGTACGCAGAGTTTTACTTTTTGTAGAAGAAAAGTTAAAGTAGCTTGTAGTGGATGTTGAAAGTTAATATTGCAATTATATTACAATGCAGTGTAATGTATGAGTGTGGTGATTAAACCAGCGTCATGGAAGCAACATTTTTCTAGTGGGTAGGGTGTTCAGAAGTAATTTGCACGATTGACAGGTAGTGCTACTCAAGCTTGTTGTTTTGGATGAGAATGCACGGTAGTCATTGGTTTTAAAGATGCAAACTGTTTCCTGCTTGCATTGCAGTAATTTAGCATTGCTGCCTCACAGTGCAAGGTTCTTTGGTTTGCTCCTTGGCTGAGGTACCTTCCCTGCAAAGTTTTGTTTGTGTGCAGCTTTTTTTGTGTGTGTGTGTGTCGGTCTTAACTTTAAGTTGCTAATATTTGTATATGCAGCATGCATGTGTGTGCATCCTGCATTGACTTGGCATCACGCCTTGGACTGGTTTCATGTCTTAGAGCTGCTCTTGCTGACATAGGCTCCTTTTTCTCCATAACTCTGATTAGCATAAAGCTGATACTAGAAAATGAGTACATAACTAAGTATACATAAAATTTGGATTACTTCTCACAGCATCATTAATCCTCCAGTAGCTTTTCACCATTTGAATGAATTCCTGCATGAAGTTAATGCCTGCTTCTCACTTTTCACTCTTCATTGTTAAAATGAGCCCCATGTAAATGAAATTGTGCCAGGCAGTCAGTTTGGTTCTTCCCAGTTCTTTGAAACATATAGATCTGATGTTGTCGATCTTCATTTTATCCTCAACAGATGGGGATCGGTTCCAGTATCGGAACTGACTCTGCCATTACTACAGTTCGCACCAGCCAAAAACTCTCAATCTTCACCTCTACCCACAATCTGTCTCTCACAATTACCTCAGATCTCATTTGCCACTTTCAGAAACCATTGCATTTTGCCAGTGCTCTCGAGTTTGTGTTGGTTCCAGCCCCTTCAGGTCTTGGAATAGAGACTTATTTTACCCCATTAACTACTCCTCCTCTAACCACCTCCGAGGTCTTAGTTGTCTGTTCCACATCTTCTGGCACCAACTGTACTGGCTCTGGAGTAATTCGCATCTTTGGAACCAGTAGTTCCCCTGAGCTTGTTCTGTGGCTTCAGAACTGGAGACCTCTTGTGGCCATAAGCTACCCTGTCGGTTCTGGGGGCAGGTCTCGACTCTAGGTTTTTTTGGAGAAGTCCCTGCTCCTCTGGGCTTCGGCTCGAGTTAGTTCAGCACTGGCTTTTATCTCGAGGGTCTGTTCTTTGGAGCAGGGAGTGACCCTAACCCAAGGCAGTCTATTTCTGTTCTGGGCTCCCTTCCCTTTTCGTGGGGGCCAACGTTCAAGGCTATGGACAGAGCCCTCTCAAGTTGACAGTCGGCGCTTTCCCCCTCAGTACAGGTACCCCATCTGGCTCGATTATTCCTCCAGCCTCTCCATTGGGACAGTGGGTGCTGAAGTCTTAGGTTTCTCAGACTCTGGTTCTGTCATCTTCTGATACTGCCCCAAATTATCCCCCTGAGGAGGTCCCTCAGAAAAAGAAGTGCAAGAGGAGGCACTTGGATCCCCCCCCCCCCCCCAGGAATCAGTTACCAAGGACACAGATTTAGATGAGGGGGAAGAGTCCCCACGGTCACCTCCTGAAAATGTCTCATGTGGAGAAATCCTAGAAATTTTAAAACAGAGGGGTGAATGGAAGTGCCCAAACTCTTCCTCGGAGGAATCTGTTTACCTGCAGACTGTTGCCACCCGCCCATCTACCTCTGGGGTGACCCCACCTGCTGATGAGTTCATTCAGTTGCTTTCACAGCAGGTGTGGAAGACTCCAGACACCATTGAGCTCATCCCCTAAGAGACCTGATAAACTATTATCTGCTCCTGAGGAGAAGTCGTTCTGGGCCAAGGGGTTAGCTGTGGATGCCATGATTGTAGTGGCTGCCACTAAAAAGAAACTCGCTGAGGAGAGTTCCTCTGTCTGTCCATCCATCAAGGAGTCTTGGGCTATGGACAGATTTGGGAAGCGGGTCTACACTTCATCGAACTGCACTATAATGTCCTTAAATTTTTTGGCACACTTCACAAGACTCCAATGGGATCTGATTAAGAAATTGTCAAGACACCCTGACAGGAGCTGTAGCAGAGGTAGTCCAAGACAAAGTGGCTTCCCATCTGGCCACCCTGGAGACTGTGTTTAATTTGTCCATGAGGCTGATCACTCATACAGCCAAAGGGACTTCCAGAGCAGCTGGTACAGGTATAGCCATAAAGAAACATGCCTGGATGCACCTATGTGGCTTTACGGAACTATTCAAATCTTCTTTCATCAATGCTCTCTTTGATGGAACATCATTGTTTGGCCCTAAAGTGAAAGAGACTTTATCCAGGTGTGAGAAGGATGGTAAGAGCCTTTCTGCTGTGGATATACATTTCTCCACCCCACCAGAGGTCCATTTCTAGGAAGCAAAGGAGTGGTGGAAAAATGTGGTTCAAAAAATCCCAAGAGCCTTTCCAAGACACGTGGAAGCAGTTCCCCCATGGGCAGAGTGGGGAACCAAAACAGAAGAAGATATCCTTCAGGCAGAGGTGGTTTGCAAAACCAGGGTTTCAGGGATTCCTTTCAAAGGAAAGCCCTTTCAGTGCTCCTGAAGGGAGGCCCGATTGTCTTCCTCTGGAGGCAGTCAAGGACGCTTGCACCTAAACGCCTGGCTAAACATAACACATTCCTAGGTGCAGTGGATTGTATCCAGAGGCTATATCATTCCCTTTTCTCACCCTCCCCCTGTACTCAGAAAGATCCCTGATGTTCCACCCAGTCAGAGGGATTCAGCATTGCAAGAAATTCAAAAACTGCAGGACAAGAGAGTCATCCAAGAAGTCCCGCTAGACCAGAAAGGATCCGGAACCTACTCAAGATTCTTTTTAATGCCAAAAAAGACATGGGACTGGAGATTATTTTGGATCTCATTGTGCTGAACAAATCTGTTTGGCAAACAAAGTTCCAGATGGTCATGGTATAGTGTATTATTGCCTTTCTGAAGAAAGATGACTGGATGTGCTCAGTAGATCTTCAGGATGCATGTTACCTTATAAAAATGGACACGCTCCAGAAGGTTCCTCCGCCTCCAGCTAGGAGCCAGTCATTACCAGTGTACTGCCCTTGGGTCTCACCACAGCCCCCAGGGTGTTCACCAAATGCATTGCAGTCGTAGCAGCTCACTTGAGACTGCAAGGATTCCGGGTGTTTCTGTACTTGGATGACTGGCTGATAATGGCCTAGACCAGGCATCACTTAGTAGTAACCAGAGAGTACACACTCAGTATCTGAGCCCATCTAGGGATTACAGTAAATCTCGTGAAATCACATTTAATGCCAACTCAAAATTTAAAATTCATAGGGGCTGTACTGTATAAGGAGACAACGTAGCATCCTTTCATCTAGAGAGACTTCAAAGAGTAGTGGTACAAGTTCAAAAGCTAATCCACAGAAAGAGGGTTCCTGCCAACTAATTTTGCAAACTCTAAGGTTGATGGCAGCATCAGTAACTCTAGTACCTCTAGCCAGGTTTCATATGAGAATTCTGCAATGGCTATTAGCTTTTCAGTGGTCTATCCATCACCAACCCTTGTCTGACCTAATTCTGATCACAAGTTATTGCAAGAGAGGGATCTTCTTTGGTGGTTAGATTCTGAACACATTCTTTGCAGTCGTCCCTTTGTTCTTCCATTGCCCACAGCCATAGTGACCATGGTCGCAACCCAGATGGGGCAGAGGGGACATTTTCTGGGCAAGACTGTCCAGGCCAACATGCACATCAATATCCTGGAGCTAAGAGCGGTCTTTCTATTGTTGCTAACCTTTCAGACAGCTCTTTCTCAGGAGAATTGCTGTTCAAACAGACAATGTCAGTAGTTTGGTACATCAAGAAGCAAGGAGGAACCAAGTCTTACTCCCTTTGTCAAGAAGCCCTCAGAGTGTGGCAATGGGGTAATCTCTTCCAACTGCTTTCTAATAGCAACTCACATTCTGGGGAGTTCCAGTGTGATTGCAGACAAGCTGAACAGATGTGTCCTTCAGCCTCATGAGTGGTGTCTCAATCCAAAAGTGACAAAATTGATGATCTGTCAATGTGGTCAACTTTGATGCAACCTGTTTGCTTGCTCCCCCCCCCCCCCCAAACAAGTGCAGCAGTTACTATACCCTGATTTACACTCCGGGGAAGTCACCCAGAGACGCGCTCATAGGTTCATAGGTAGGTACTAGGCTATCGGCCCTAGGGCCCATACAATTCTAGTTAAAAAATGTACCCTGGCTTTCGCCACCCAAGAAAATTATTTTCCTGTGCCCCTGTCGAGCAGAGCCACAGAAGTGATCCCCGGGGTGAATTTCCCATTTCCCATCCAATCATCAAGATTTTTCTTGAAGAGTGCTAATGAGGAGCTCTGTTTGACATAGATAGGTAGTCTCTTCCAGAGTATGGGAAGTCTCTGGGGCAGGAATCTATCCCTCCAGCATGTTCTGTTTATTAACTAAAGCTCCTCCAAAATTGTCCCCCCAGTCTCCTGTATGTTCACCCCCCCCCCCGATCCCTCTAATTCCAAAATGTTTACAGAAAATATTCGAGTTGAAAAGCACAGCAATCCTCGTTGCACCTTTTTGGCCTCAACAGATTTGTTTTCTCTTCCTAAAACTTTATCTGATTTGATAATTTTTGATTCTGGATCCGGTTCCGGAACTTCTGTCCCATCAAAATGGATTTGTTCACCCAGACATTTTGAACCTCAAGCTGACAGCATGGTTCCTCCAATTCCATTAGTTACCAGGCACCCTAATATTTCCTACCCAGTGCACCACATCATCTTGTCAGCTCCATAAACCTTCCACTCGAAAACTGTATTCTAGCAAATCAAAGAGATTTACCATTTGGGCCCATGAAAAACAAATGAATCCCTTTTCTGCTTCCATAGAGCATATTTTAGACTTTCTAGCCTCTTTTCCATGCTGGAGCTTCCCCTTCTACCATTAGATTACAATTAGCTGCAATTTCTAATTGTCACAATGATTTAGAACGTTATTCAGCCTCTTATAGACTTTGTAAATCGTTCCTAAGAGGCACACTTTTGTTAAAAATGCCTTTCAAAGATCCAACACCTCCTTGGGATCTGAATTTAGTATTACATGCTGTAATACATTCTCCCTTTGAGCTCTGTGTGGAATGTAACCTGAAGTTTTAGTCATGGAAGGCACTGTTTTTGGTAACCATTACCTCCACCAGGAGTGTTTCAGAGATCCGAGACTTGTCGTCTGAGCCTCCTTATATGGTTTTCCACCAGGATAGAGTTTCTTTATGAACAAACCCCTCCTAAGCTAACATCAATCAGTTAATTTACTGGTTTTCTTTCCAAATTATTCCAACAAATGAGAATATGCCTTACATTTACTTGATGATCATAGACTATTACGTTTTTATCTTCACAGAACAAAAGACATTCGAAAATGAAATCGGCTATTTGTTTCCTTTTCTAGTGCAAAGTTGGGTAAAGCAGTTAGCAAAGTAACTCTGGCTAAATGGCTGAAAGACTGCATTTCATTCATTTATGATAAGGATTAATTAACCTTGCCTAAGCCAGTGAAAGCACATTTTGCAAGATCTCTAGTCAAATAGAGAGAGAGATGAAGAAGTGAACTGCCGTCACTGAAAACCTCTCAAAGTTCACTCCGGAGACCAAATAAGAGTATGAGACCCAACCAACTCGATACTGGATAAGGTTCAATGTAATAAACGAAACGTAATCATAGGATGAAATAAGAATAGATTTAACAACGCTTGCAACAACAAAAGTGCGTTTTCGAATATCTTCCTCAGAAAAAAACACAATGTCAAATACAATAACTTGAAAAATACACACACCTTATATACACCAACCAATTAATGAATTCATTTAATTATTGCTTAATTGGTTGAAATAAACCTGCATTCTAAATTTACTTTCAAATTTTAAAATATAGTATTGTTAAAAATAAATAAATACTTTATCAAAATATCAATTCTATGAATAAAAATGGATTTAAAATGGAAAAATTAATATGTTATTATGTTTGGATAAAAACTTTTATAAATGTTAAATTTGTAAAACAGTGAATATGCTTGTAAAATTAATGTAGTATTACCACCATCTAGTGGACAAAAGGAAATTACAACTTGGCAGCTCTTAATTTTAACACTGGAATGATTGAAAGCATTTCATTCAAACCCGGTTCCTTGGTAGCATCCAGTGTTATCTGCCAAAAAAGTTCCCTATATTCAAGTTTTGTTTCCCACATGCCACCCCTAACCTCCTTTGGTACAACCTCTAATACAAAAAAGTAAAATACAGAATCTTTACAAACTTGGGTATGACGGAATAGTGCATTATTAACATTGTTTCTTTTAATTTCATAAAAATGTTCATATATTCTGGATTTTAACTTCCTTTCTGTTTTTCCCACATAGAAGGAAAAACAGGAGTGGCATGTGGCAATATATACAACCCCTGATGTATTGCAATTGGCAAATTTAGAAGATGAAATGGTCCTTTTTCTACTGGGAATAAAAATACTAATATTGTTTTGAATGTATTGACATTGGGAGCAGGAACCACATTTATAAGTACCTGTTTTGTGTGATTCATTGTTAATATTACTAGCTCCCCCAAACTCAAAAATATTTTTGAGATTCATGTCCCTTCGATATATAAATTTTAATGACTGATTTTTTATATATTCAAGTTCTGTAAAATCCCTAAACCTGTCCCATTCCTTACTGATGGTGGTTTTAAGTACTGCTGAATCTCCAGTGTAGTCCATAATAAATGCATTTGAAAAGTTATAAGTATCACCAGACTCCTTTGGGTGAACTGTAATATCAGAACTATCCTGTCCTAGGATAGGGGCAAATCTCCCTTTTCTACCTTCAAGTACCACCTTATAAATTTCATCTATTAAATAGGCGGGGTATCCCCTTTCTTGGAACATGTTAATTACAAATTGACAGTCCGTATAAACGTCCAGATCCTCCGAGGTCATCCTGCTGGTCCTAATTAATTGCCCCTTAAGAATATTTCTTTTTTGACTAAAGGGGTGCCCACTTGAAAAATGTAGATAGGAATTTGAAAATGTAGGTTTCCTATATATCTTAGAAATAAAATGATCGTCACTTTTACTAAGTAAAACATCCAAGTAAATACATTCTTCAAAATTGACCTTACATGTAAAATCTAAAAAACTTGTTGTACTTTTGATGTATTCCAAAAATTCATAGAATCTTTCCAATGTATCAGTCCAAAAAATGACTATATCGTCCAAAAAGCGTTTATAAAAAACCCAGCAGTTGACAAATTCACTTTGATTTATAAATAAATTCTCCCACCATGAAAGAATAATATTGGCATAAGTGGGGGAGCATTTAGCTCCCATAGCCACTCCCTTTTCTTGCCGGAAAAATTCTCCCTGGAAGTACATAAAATTGTTTTTAAGAATAACTTCCATCAAAAGGAGACAGGTTCTAAATTCATCTGTTGTAAAACCTCTATGATGTGCCATACTTTCTTCTAACCACAACAAACCAATGTCATGGGGAATAGATCCAAATAAATCAACAATATCCAAGGTAATGAAAATTATATTATTGGAAAAAAGGTGGGCTTTTACTTGTCTCAGAAAATCCCAGGAATCTTTTAAAACTGTTATACCCTGGTTAGACAATTTTTTTAATTTAATATCCACATATTTGGCCAAGGGGGTGGTAATAGAACCTTCCGAAGCTACTATAAGTCTCAAAGGAGGGTCGTTTGGATCTTTATGAACTTTCGGGATGCCAAATACTGAGGGAACCCTAGGACTCTGGGTAATAAGAAAGTTAAAGGTGTCCAAGTCAATTGAACCCTCAAGTAATAAGTCATTGATTAACAAATTAATTTTAGCTTTAGAAATGTTAATTTCATTAATAGAGGCTCTAGTATAGTTGGTAGTATTTTGCAAACTTTCCTTCATTTTAGACTCATATAAAATGGCATCCATTAAAACTGCACCTCCTCCCTTGTCAGGTTGCATAATACGGATAGTTTTATTACCTTTCAAATTTTCTAATAATTGAATCTCTTTCTTTGGTAGGTTTGAATACACCCGATGTGCGCCCACGGTTTTCCTAATTTCATTTTCCATCACTTTTTCTAGATTCTTTAACTGGGGGTGAAGTGGGGGATTGAAAACACTCTTCTTCTTTAGCTGTGAATGTGTATTGGAATTGTTGCAGGTTCCTTCGAACATAAGCCCCAAATTCTGTTTCCTTAAAAAAAGTTTTAGATCCACTATCGCCCTAGGAATACTGGCTTTCCTTAAGGGAATAAACTTAAAACCTCTTACAAAAAGTTCAAAAAGTTCTGGTATAACATCCAAAGAACTGTAATTGAAAATCTTGTATTGGTTGAATTCAAAAATATTCCCATTTTGTTTTATTGAATTTTTACAGTGGGCTAATTCCTGTAATTCCCCCTGTATGGATGAGTAGGGTAATGATAGTATACTGGATTCCGATTGCGTAATCTGTCTGACCTGCGTAGGGGGGGTACATATTCTAAAGGGATTTCCCTTGTAGCATCTTCACCATTGTCATTCTCAAACCCTACATCAACATCCAAATCAATGTTGGTATTGTCTTTATTAATTTTTTCAAACTCTCCCCTGTAATTGAAGTATGGTCTAGGTTTGGGGTAAGCTGTCCCCTGACTAAAAGCTTTAATATCCCTCTCTAATTTCAGGGCCTTTCTTTTCATGTTTTTGATGCATTCATTTTCAATTTGAGAAAAAATACTATTGTATAAAGATTTTTCTGTTTCTATGGAAAACAACAAGTCATTGATAATATCATTGTTAACATTGTTAATCTTAGTAACAAGATGAGTCCTAATCCTATCATTTTCTGCAATAATTGCCCTGGCTATATCCAAGCCACATTTATCAAAAATGTTAATTAATTCCTTGTGAAAGGTAGAACCTTCCTCGACCCTGTTAGGATACTTACTGACACGTAAGCCCTTGGGTACTATACCTTTGTCTATGCATTCCTTTAAAAAAGTAGAATCACATGCTAACCTTTCGTATTTATCCAAATAAAAATATAACAAATCCAAGTTTTCCTTGTAGCTTTTGGTTTCTGTAGAAGGATAGTCAGAAACCGCACCGTGACAATGCATGCTAAATTCCTTGTCCAGAAAAGTTTTTAAATCAATAGGTTTAGTAGAATGAGAAAAGTCACCTTGTTTGCGTGTAACACGCTGTTCGCGCTGTCCACGTTGTTCTTTAGGAAGGGTAGAATTACCATTGCACAAAGTCCCCTGGTTATTAGAACCAGAACGTAGGAGAAGAGGAAACTCTTCAAAATCGTTAATAGAGGTAGGCGATGGAGCTCGAACATCTCCGTTTGAACATTCTGTAGGAACAGGAAGTACATTACCTCCGGTTGAACGACTAGAATGAACTTCCTTGTTAGATGTACGTTGTCCGTTAGGTAAAAGTGAATGCTGTGTAGCCAAGGTTACAATAGAAACACAAGCTGGAGTTAAAAGCTCAACAAGTTGGGAAAGTTGTCCGATAACTTTCCTTAATTCACCTTTCTCATTATAGTTAGAGTCGTTGTGGGTCTCTGCCCCTGGTGCCTCCGCCATCTCCAACGTTACACAAAACCAAATAGAGAGAGAGATGAAGAAGTGAACTGCCGTCACTGAAAACCTCTCAAAGTTCACTCCGGAGACCAAATAAGAGTATGAGACCCAACCAACTCGATACTGGATAAGGTTCAATGTAATAAACGAAACGTAATCATAGGATGAAATAAGAATAGATTTAACAACGCTTGCAACAACAAAAGTGCGTTTTCGAATATCTTCCTCAGAAAAAAACACAGTGTCAAATACAATAACTTGAAAAATACACACACTTTATATACACCAACCAATTAATGAATTCATTTAATTATTGCTTAATTGGTTGAAATAAACCTGCATTCTAAATTTACTTTCAAATTTTAAAATATAGTATTGTTAAAAATAAATAAATACTTTATCAAAATATCAATTCTATGAATAAAAATGGATTTAAAATGGAAAAATTAATATGTTATTATGTTTGGATAAAAACTTTTATAAATGTTAAATTTGTAAAACAGTGAATATGCTTGTAAAATTAATGTAGTACTACCACCATCTAGTGGACAAAAGGAAATTACAACTTGGCAGCTCTTAATTTTAACACTGGAATGATGAACTTTTTTGGCAGATAACACTGGATGCTACCAAGGAACAGGGTTTGAATGAAATGCTTTCAATCATTCCAGTGTTAAAATTAAGAGCTGCCAAGTTGTAATTTCCTTTTGTCCACTAGATGGTGGTAGTACTACATTAATTTTACAAGCATATTCACTGTTTTACAAATTTAACATTTATAAAAGTTTTTATCCAAACATAATAACATATTAATTTTTCCATTTTAAATCCATTTTTATTCATAGAATTGATATTTTGATAAAGTATTTATTTATTTTTAACAATACTATATTTTAAAATTTGAAAGTAAATTTAGAATGCAGGTTTATTTCAACCAATTAAGCAATAATTAAATGAATTCATTAATTGGTTGGTGTATATAAGGTGTGTGTATTTTTCAAGTTATTGTATTTGACATTGTGTTTTTTTCTGAGGAAGATATTCGAAAACGCACTTTTGTTGTTGCAAGCGTTGTTAAATCTATTCTTATTTCATCCTATGATTACGTTTCGTTTATTACATTGAACCTTATCCAGTATCGAGTTGGTTGGGTCTCATACTCTTATTTGGTCTCCGGAGTGAACTTTGAGAAGATCTCTAGTCACCTCGGCAGTCTTCCAGTCTAGAGCTTTGATGGATGATGTATGTGCAGCAGCTACTTGGGTTTCTCCCCATACCTTTACTACGCATTATAGATTGGACTCTAGGCGAAGATTGTCCTTTGGTTTGAAGGTGCTCGGTAATATCCTTCCGTGAGTCCACCCAAGATTTTAGGTAGCTGGGGACTTTGTTGCATCTGTCAAGGATAAAATGAAGATTGACAACATCAGGTAAAGAAGTTATGTACTCACCATAACATTTCATCTATGTTGTCCATATCCATTTATCCTTGACTCCCTCCCTCCATCCCCCTTAACCTTAAAAGATTTTTTGGTGGAGCGGATTATATATCCTTGAAGTATTATGATTTTTCAAGCACAGTAGGTATGGCTTCCATCTGGGCTTCTATATGGGCCTACATTGTTTTATCGAAAATATGGTTCATCGAACCGTATTTCCGATAACTCACTTACATGAAAGTGCATTACATCGAAAATGCACTTTTGCAGAAAAATAAAAAGTAAATTAAAAAACAAAACACACAACACCCTCCCTGTGGGGGGGCTGCACCCCCCCACACACACTTTAATATTCTCACTCTGAGATCACACTACAGTGGGGATAGGGGAATATTCCCTCATACCCACTGTAGCACGATCTCGGCAATAGTTGGCTTAGTTGCACATCAACACTACACGTTAATGTACAACTAACATTACATGCAAACAGCATGTTTTTCTTTTTTTTTCTTTAGCGAAAGTGCATTTTTGATAAAATGCACTTTCGCTAAAGTGGGTCCGCAAAAGTACAGTTCGATGAACCATACTATCTATGATCTGACTAGGACCTATATATATATATATATATATATATATATATATATATATATATATATATATATACACACACACACACACACACACACACACACACACACGTATATATGTTTATATACTTTTTTGCAAACCCGATCTGAGGTAATTGTGAGAAAGGGATTGTGGGTAGAGGTCATTTGACTGGCGCTCACTTTAGTATTGTCTGAGTTGGTCCTGATATCTGAACCAAACCCCATTTGTCTGGGATAATTGTAGATAAGACAACACAGATGGAATGTTATGGCAAGTACATAACTTCTTTTTTCTTTGCTTTAGGAAAAAAATCTAATAAGTAAGCACGTTTAAAACATTTTTTCTTTCTCTGAAAAAAAAAAAAAAAAAAAAAGTCTAACATTCAAGTTTGGGAGTTTTCTGTTCTGTACTGACTTCCCCACAGACATCACTTAACCGATGTGGTTTACAGCCTTCCATTTTTTTTTTGTTTTGCATATTACTGCGACTTACAATCATTGCAATAGGTTTGAGGGTTTTATGCTGAAAGCACTTCAGAAGTCATTGCAGGTTCCCTGTGTTATCTTCCATCTGCCTGAAATACAAAATGGGTATCTGCATCTTCTAGAGTCAGAGCAGAAAAGAGATGCAACTTTAGGTTAACCTGTAACTTGAACTTCAACTGAGTTAAGATTACTTGTTCATTATTTGATTTATGTTTGATTCATATTTTACTAAACTGCATTTATTGACTTTTGAATTGGTTGGTTGTTGGAAAGTTGATGTTAGATCTACAGTTTTGCTAAGTAGTTGATTTCAACAGCTGAAGAAAGATTTAATGCATATTAACCCCTAACCGGGAAAAGCCGGAAGACCAACAACAACATTTTAGAATTATTTTAGATTTTTACTCTTTTGCTGATTCAGGCAAATATTAAGAACTGGTTGGTCTTTAATTTAGTGTGTTGAATGACACCTGATCCAAACACAAGCCCTCGCACGTACGGCTGCCCGGCCAACCAACCTTGTAGAAAACACAAATAGCCAGCAAGATAGTTTCACCATTTAATCAGAGGCAAAAAAAAAAAAAAAAAAAAAGCGGACAAAAATGTCCGAATTCAAAAACTCATACTAGTTTCGGCACCAGCCTTCATCAGTGAGTGAAAATAATCAAGAAATCCATAGTCAACGTCAGTTTAAATATTTTGATAAACCAATAGAAAGAAGGACATTTACATATGGCTCCTGAGTTAAATTTAAAGCAACATGACACAATAAGTTCAGATATATATCCCCATACAATAGAGATACAAATAATGTATAGTTCTTATTGTGAACTGAACTAGCCTAAAACAAATTGTGACATACTGTTTATACACATAATAGTAATATAATCTTATATTACATATGAAGATGCATGTCTAAAATGCCATATAATGAACAAATGTGTCATAAATGTAAATATGGATTATAAATGGTCGTTGAGACCTGGAGGAAAAAGGGCTCCTAAATGTGTGATCCAGTATCTTTCTTTATGGCTCAGAATGCCTTGCCATCCTGTCTGATTTTGCCTATTTCCTGTAATTTTGTCTACGATGGTAAACATAAACTGGGCACTGGGATGTTTGACTGTATGTAGGTATAGTGCATTGGATGTCTTACGGTTGCGAATATCACTACGATGTTCCCCAATTCTAATACGTAGTGAACGTGAAGTCTTGCCAACATAGAATGATTTACATTGGCATGTAGCCAAATATATAACCCAGCTAGTGGAACAATTGCCAAAAACCTTAATATTTAATACTTAATATAACGTTAGGCACCCTGTTTTCCCACTATAAACATAAAGAAAGTGGGGCAGCTAAATACAAACAACTTACTATAATGGGGGATGAATTATTGGGAACATTCAGATGTGGACATTGTGTATCTTGTGCTCATGTCAATCAGCTTAAACAATTTACGAGCTCTAACACCAGCAAAGTGTATGATATTAAGGTTTTTGGCAATTGCTCCACTAGCTGGGTTATATATTTGGCTACATGCCAATGTAAATCATTCTATGTTGGCAAGACTTCACGTTCACTACGTATTATAATTGGGGAACATCGTAGTGATATTCGCAACCATAAGACATCCAATGCACTATACCTACATACAGTCAAACATCCCAGTGCCCAGTTTATGTTTACCATCGTAGACAAAATTACAGGAAATAGGCAAAATCAGACAGGATGGCAAGGCATTCTGAGCCATAAAGAAAGATACTGGATCACACATTTAGGAGCCCTTTTTCCTCCAGGTCTCAACGACCATTTATAATCCATATTTACATTTATGACACATTTGTTCATTATATGGCATTTTAGACATGCATCTTCATATGTAATATAAGATTATATTACTATTATGTGTATAAACAGTATGTCACAATTTGTTTTAGGCTAGTTCAGTTCACAATAAGAACTATACATTATTTGTATCTCTATTGTATGGGGATATATATCTGAACTTATTGTGTCATGTTGCTTTAAATTTAACTCAGGAGCCATATGTAAATGTCCTTCTTTCTATTGGTTTATCAAAATATTTAAACTGACGTTGACTATGGATTTCTTGATTATTTTCACTCACTGATGAAGGCTGGTGCCGAAACTAGTATGAGTTTTTGAATTCGGACATTTTTGTCCGCTTTTTTTGCCTCTGATTAAATGGTGAAACTATCTTGCTGGCTATTTGTGTTTTCTTGAATGACACCTGCTCAGATTTATCGTGATGGTGTGCAGAATAGTTCATTGTGTTGTGATTAGGCTGATTGACATTGTAAATTTGTTTGATTTGATCTAATTTGTAGTTGGTAGTTGGTATTTGATTATATAGTTAGTATATAACACTGGAACAAAACATTATTTGTGAGAATTCCAACATGGCTTCACATTAGTCAACATGATTATTACAGCTCACTCGGTGTGAAAACTGCAGCTGTGAAAAAAGCCCCTAAAGCGGTCAAATTTGGATAAAATTCCATTAGTGGCTTGTGATACTGCCTGGACCCCAGCAAAGAAGAAAATTTGAGAAGGTTACTGAAAATCAACTAGAAAAGAATTAAAAAAAAAAAGAAAAAAAATGGCTGGGAAGAATCTTGTCACTGTTCACAAAAAGCAGTTCAAGTTTCAGCTCTGGGACAGGAGATAGCTTCCAATAGTTCAGAAAAAAATAAATAAAATGCACTCAAGTCCCTGTAATAAGTGAAAAGCTGAAGGAATATACACAGTTAAAGACTGGAAAGACAGAAAAAAGGTTAACTAGTTTTTCAGATGAACTGATAAAAGTGCAAAAATCAGGCTGAAATGGAGGAAAAAGCTGTCTGAGCATAAGGCTTTTCAAGAAGAGCCGTTTCAAAAAAAAATAGTTTAAAGACAGAGTGTACAGAGAAAACCTGAGATTTTCTGCAATACCGGGTAAACTAGAAGGAAAATATTATATTAATTTTAAGAAAGGACAACTAAGCACTTGAATTGGTGTTCCACAACAAGATTTGTTCTTTGAAAGGGCCCTTTGTGCACATGCTCCAATCCTGGCCATGAGAAAGCAGCGAAGACCTATTTTAGTAAAGATGCAATCATACCAGTAGAAAGCGTTGCTGTTAAAATTGTGACAGAAAGGAAAAGTATTAAAGATAAGACTAGAATGTTTAGGAAAAACTAAGATTCACTGTATACCAGGCTGAAGAGGAGGACGTTTATCCCAGCAACTGGGGAATGCTGAGAGGTAGGTGTGAGATTCAGAATATTTTTCCTGGAGGATCAAAGACATTTTTAGATGCAGAACCAACTAAGGAGAAAAGTAATTAGCCAACAGAGTTAGCCAGCAAGCAGAAGGGGGACTCTGCTTCTCATTCTTTTGAAAGTAAAGCCCATAGAGGGACTTGATCAGTGAAATCTTTTCCATTATTCCAATAGCAAATGCTTGAGAGAAGAAAAAAAGCACAAGAGCCTGACTAGTAGTATCAGGACAGCTTTTGGATATGAACCAGTGACTGGTGCTGGGAGATGGAGATGACCGGCTAGAAGACCAGCAGCACTATGAAACTGGAGAGTAAATGGGAGGCTGTAAAGCATCGGACCCATTAAATATATAATTAGACACATGAGGTATGGCTTTAGAAAAAGTGGCTGAGAAAGGCTTGAATTTTCTTGACTATTAAACTGGGGTAAACTGTAAAGCATATTACCCCATTTTGTCATTTTTTAGGAGGACACCAGTGGGGATGAAGAGCTAACAGTACCTAAAATATTTTTTTTAACTATTTGTATGTAAATGTATGATAGTTGCATATTATGTTATAAAGCAGTTTTGTATGGGGTGTAGTCAGAGGTATGTGTAACTGAGGTAGGGAACTTACTGGTGACTGTTTTATCTGTTAAAGATACTAAAGCGATAAAGTAATTTTCCGTAGTTGTAATGCATCCAGGCTTTTAGTTTGACAGGGTGAGAAAGGTTGGAGATATACAAGTTAAAGTTAGTATAATATGATATAAATAGGACCTGCTGGAGAGAGAGGTATGTATCCAAGAGACTACCCCGTCTATGGAGCAGGCTCCCCATCCATGTTAAGCAGAGTTCCTCCCTAACCCAATTTAAGTGCAACTTGGACAATTGGATGGGAAACTGGAAATTCATCCCTGGTTTGGCACCTATCTCTCTAATGGACACGGGTAACCTGTAAATGGTTCATCTCCCAGGCCCATGCTTACACTTATCAAGGGTATCAGACCTTGTCAGAGATTTAGGATGATGCATGACTCAGCTTAAAAAGGCCCTTGTGGTGGTTAGACTATTAAACACCTAGGAACCTTACTCAGGAACTAATGATGCAGTGAATGCTGTGATACTGGACTGTTTGCCAAAGTCACCTTTCAGTTTGCCACTGGTATCGGACAGCTTCTCTTCAGCACTTTCTGTCCAGCAAATTCTGTCCAGGAAAATCAGAACTATTTAAGACATTTTTCGATTGCAAAACCAGCATTGTATACATTTTGAAATTTATCAAAGGATATCTGTAAATAATTGAAATGGGTGTGGACATGTATTCTAACATAACACACTAATAAAAGGAAGATACAAATGTAATTTAAACAGTAGGAAACGATGAAAAAAAGTCAGTAGTCAGTCTAGTTGAAAATGGACAAACAGAAGCAAACATTTGAAAACTAGAAGCTAATGAAAACTCGGTGTTTAAAACCCAGGGAGTGCAAGGAGGGTGTAGTCAATGTCCTTGCACCATGGAGTACAGAACCCGGAATCCTATAGAAATAAAGTTGCCTGTGGGATCCTTTTATATGGTGACATAAATATAAATCTAGATGATGGGTAATAAGGAGATAACTTTGAACTTCAGGGACTCCTAAGTGCAAGCATCAGAATAGCAAGACTGAATGTCCGGGAAATACAAACTTGTATATACCAAGTCTGAAAATGCTGTTCTTCTAAATATTCCCTTTTCACTGAGATATGGCACGCACGCATGCACACATACACACACACACACACACACACACACACACACACACACACACACACACACACACACACACACACACGTCATCTTTACAGGTGGTGGGGGCCTGGCCCCTGTAAAAAATAAATAAATAAAAGGAGAACTTTTTTTTATTAATGTTAGTCTTTATTATTGACAAATGTTATCCTTAATAATACAAGCAAGGCAATCAAAGAAAATGCAAAAGAAGAAAAAAAAGTATTTTGTAAGTAATTATTTTCTAGGAGCACATAACCATTTATTATTTAAAATTAACCTTTTATTAGTTGGCATTGCAATATCGGTTATATAAATGCCACCAGTCAGAAGCTGGAAATGATGGCATAATACATGTTTTTCATTTTCACAAAATACATCTTTTAGTAACCATTGAACGCAAAATAATATCCTTTTATGTAGTTCCAACTCGACTGCAGCCATATCGAATAAAAATAGTCAATAGTTAAGAGGTTAACTATCATCCTGTGAATTTTTGTTCCATGCATCCTGTACGTTGCCGATAATTCTGAACATATTCACAGGTCCAACAGCAAAGATATAAATTACCCAATTCCTTATTACAATGCAAACATAATCCAGAATTTGAAAGTTGTATTGCCAATTTGGCGTATGAATTGCAAAAATAATTGTGTATTCTGTTACTTACATAAACATAATTATAATAATCATAGTTTCTAACAAAAATCCTTCATCCAAGATGCATTTGAAGCGAATTACCCTTTCTTTATTCCAAGCTTAATCACATTTAAATTTAATTTAACATGTAACTTGTATAACTCTGCAGTCACCTTTAGAGCATTTATAGGAATTGTGTTGCTTTACCAAGATTCATCACATTTAAATAGAGCTTCCTTTTTTACATACGGTTTTCAGTATGTCTTGATTTAGAGATTTTTTTTTATATAATCAAACCATGTTAAATTATTTTAATGTGAACAGTGCATCTCAAATGTAGAAACTAATCATCCACTTTATGCCTTTTCCATGGAGAGTCATTATAAGGCAACACAATTAACTGATCTGCATTTTTTAATTCCAACAATTTAAAGCTTTTTGACTTTTCATAAGAAGTCAAAATGTTGATATTTTTAATCTACAATTATATTTAAATGTTGAAAACCCATTTTCACTATACTGAATGGATATTAAACAACATATATGCTACAACATAGTTTTTAATACATCAGATGCATTTGAACCTCCTTGTAAATGTGATGCGCAAGTGACTTCCCATGGAGTTCAAGGGGAACGTCCACTCCACAAAATATGACCTGAGATGTGCACTAAGGATGAACTATTGGATTTTGCAAGGGAAGTAATACAAAGGGTAAGTTTTAATTTTAACTGCATTTCTTTTTTCTAGCAAAAAATATCATCTATGGCATTCAGTCCGTCTGTCTTTTGGCTTTTCCTGGTTAGGGGTCGCCACAGCGGAACTCCGGTCCGCTAATGATTGGCAGTAGATTTTTAAGTGCTGGCTTGCCGGGCCTAACGCACAACCTTCAGCAAAGGAACGCCCATTCATGCATGTCAACACACAGAAGATGCTCTAACTGAGAATCGAACGTGCCACTTCTAACTGTGAGGCGACAATGCTACCGCAGCACCACCACCGCAGATAATACCTTAATTTTCTTCCAGTTAATAGCATATTTTTTTTTCAAAACCATTTTTTACTATGACTATTCGTTATTCCAAAAAAATTCATTTTACTAACAGCAGGAATTAACTGAACCACATCTTAAGTGATCATTATTTACTAAATAAAAGGGAACACACACTGATTTACTACAGTGTAGCACATAACCAGTCTTACTACTCACATACTCAAAAAAATTTCATAAATTTGTATATATTTTATTATTGTCTGTCAATTTTATCTACAAATCATTTGTAAGTACCACTACTATTGTCTTATTCTTTCTTACAATGGAAATATTACTACTTGAAACTTGTGTAGAAGTGGATTTCTAGTTAAAACGTGCAGTGGAAAGTGGGCATCCTTGTCGAACTCTAGTTAATAGAAGAAATGTACCTGCCATTCTATCATTTACGCTCAAGTAATTACTGTAATTAATGTTGTTGTTCTTTTGGCTTTTCCTGGTTAGGGGTCGCCGCAGTGGAATTCCGGTCCGCTAATGATTGGCATTAGATTTTTATGGTGCCGAGGTGCCAGCTTGATGCCCAGCCTTCAATGAAGGCACACCCAGTTATGCATGTCTGTCGAACGCCATTCGACTGCGGGGAGGACATGCAGACTCCACACAGAAGGCACTCCAGCCGAGAATCAAACAGGAGAACCTCTTGCTGTGAGGCGACATTGCTACCGCTGCACCACCGCAACTTCAATTACTGTAACTAATAGTGGAGAAAAAAGCATAGTATTCCAAAACTTGCCAAGTAAAACATCTGTTTAACGAATCAAATGCATTAGTGGTGTCAGACCTAATAAAGTCAGCCCTATCTTAGATAGCATCAAACATCAGAGCTTGTAACAACAATAATAAATTTGCCTGCTTAGGATGAAATATTTTAATTAAGTAAACTGTACGTGTGTGCATAAATATAAATATATATATATATATATATATATATATATATATATATATATATATTATTTATTTATTTAAAACTATGGTTATTTTACACTCCAAATTCATCAAGGATGTTGGACGATAATGTTCAGGACTTAACCCATCTTTGTCTTACTACTTTAACAGTCATTTCAGCCACTTTCATTGAATTAGGCAGGCCTCAATCAGCAATAGTTAAAAGATTTGCCAGTTTATATAAAAGGGGGCAAACTGTGGAGAAACATAATGTTTAACGTTTGCTGTTCTTTTGTGTTTTCAAGAGAACCAGTTAAGAAACATGTTCATCGTATTGATCACTACTGCAGTAGCTTTAGCTTTATGGGTTATATTTCTGCCAAGGAAGTCAACAGCTGGGCAGTTTCCAAAGCTTAAGGGCTTCTTCCACATGGTCAAACTGTTTAGCAGCTGAAGCTAAGCTGACTAAAGGACAAGTTTGGGCACAAAGCTTTTAGAGCTTTACTGCCGCTTTACAGTGCCGCTCCTCTGAGGCTTTCAAGGATCGACATTTGGCTTGTGTTGTTCCTTTGCTAGGCAGTTAAGTTTCCTCTGGGGAATATTCTCCTCTTTAGGAAAGTTATTTTAAAACTGAGTTTGTGTTTTTAGTCTGACAGGAGACTTACGGTACTTTTCATCTGGAGCAGTGTTTTTTTTACTGTTAGTTAAAAAGTTGTTTAAAGTTACTGAAAACCATTTTTCCTGTGAGAAATTGTCTTTATTTTATTTTATGGGCTGGCAAAGTGTTTTAAAGTGCTTTTTTTTTCTCTCTCTCTGAAAAAAAAATAAGTGTTTACTAGCATTTGATTATTGTTTCCCCAGGAAAGATGAACCATTTTCAGCTTAACCATGTAGCAATATGTTGGTACCACGGTCAGTCCTTCTTCCAGCCACGAAAATATTAAGTTAAGCAAATAACCTTTGCCATCACAGCAGGCTAACAGTTTGCCTCAGCAGCAGGCGGGTGAATCTGCTGTGGTCATTGGTTGTACCTTAGACCCCACATATCTTTTACCCTAATGGACAAAGGAAAGAGACTTGCGTTTGTCCTGGGAGAGGAAACCGGGAAGGCTTCCCTGTTTTGTCAGACTGTTGTAACCTTCACTGGAGAAACTGTTGTTGCATTAATAACATCGTTGGTCCCATTTTTCTTGTTAAAAAGAAACGCAAGACTAAGCATGTATCTACTCTTCCTCAAATTTTCTTAGTAGTAGTTTCCTATACTCCTCCTCAAATTTCCTTAGACAGGAGTAGTTTCCTGGGTCTTGCTCAGGATTTAAATTAGGCTATTAATCCTTATATAGTAGTTTTTGGTAAAGGAAAGAGGGAACCTCCTTTACTGCAGAGACTCTACATTCTGAATCTTGACTGGAGGATGAAGGGACATATGCAGGGTTTTCTTCTCCGATATCCCCCCATGGGAGATAGTTTCTCTAAGACCATTTATAGAATGTTTATAGGTATATACTAGGCTAATGACCTCCAGGGCCTTTGTAAGCCAAGGCTTGCAATCAAATACATGTGTCTCCCCATGTGACATGGGCTTCTGTTTGGATAGGTATGTTAGAAGTTTGCTAAAGGTTTAGTTGGTGGAAGGTTATTTTAGTTGGGGAATATTTACTGTTGGCCTCTGTCAGAGACATGGGGGAGCCAGGCTGGGGGTGAATTTTTAATTTTCCATCCAATCGTCAAGGTTACATTTGAATAGGGGGTAGGGATGGATTGTGCTTCACATGGATGGAGAGCCTATTCCAGAGCATGGGAGTCCTTTGAGAGACACATCTGTCTCACCAGCATGTTTTATTTATGTCACAAACAATGTTTAAATCCTTGAATTATTTGTTTTGAAGATATGTAAAATATCCCGTAGGAGTGGATCTGAGAATGCCTTATATGCCAGGCATAGATAGTCTGAGTAAACCTGTAGGATATTGTCTAGAGATAGGACTTTAAGGTGATCTGTACAGGAAAATAGGTTCATAGGTAGGTACTAGGCTATCGGCCCAAGGGCCTACGTAAGCCTAGCCATCAAGGTACCATAGCTTACGCCACCCAAGAAAGTTATTTTCCTTTGCCACTGTCCAGCAGAGACACAGAAGTGATCCCTGGGGGTGTATTTCCTATTTCCCATCCACTCATCAAGATTTTTCTTGAAGAGTGCTAATGAAGAACTTTGCTTGACATAGATGGGTAGCTTGTTCCAGAGTGTAGGAAGTCTCTGGGACAGGAATCTATCCCTCCAGCATGTCCTGTTTATTGTGGTAACAAGGTTTAGGTCCCTAGAGCGTGTAGCTTGGAGGGATTGGGATTTCTTTAGGGGTAGCATGTCCAACAGCTCTGGGTTTGACATAGCTTTATATGTTAGGCAGAGATCACCTCAGAGTAGGCGATATGCTACGGAGTAAAGCTGGAGTTTTTTGAGGCTGTCAGTGTAGGGCATTTGTTTGTATTAATACTCATGATTTTCATGGTGAAGAAACTCTGTGGGTGTTCTAGGTATTGCATGTGGCTGGCCAGGTACATGGCAAAGGGGCGCATTGCACTCAGTAATGGGTCTGATAAGGGTTGAGTAAAGTGGTACTTTAACTTCCTTGAGCTTGGTTGCCATACCCTTACAAGTTGGTCAATATAGAATGATTTTCTTACTACAGTGGCTAAGTGATGGTCAAAGTCAAGATTATTGTCTACTTATGTTCCCAGATCCTTAACTATTGGACAACTCCTAGGGGTGTCCTATTGATGGAGTAATTAACCCTATTGGATTTTTTCTCAAAAGGCACTATAATGCAATTTATGGCATTGAATTTTAATCCATGGCTTTGGCACCCATCATTTGTCTGTGTTAGACCCTCTTACAATATGTTAGAGCCATGGAGGAAGCTTTGATAGCTGCCAATATGCAGTTGTCTGTGAACCTGGTGAGCATAGACCCTTGATATTTGTCTTGATCTTCATGACGTAGATGCCAAACAGGAGTAGGCCTAGCACTGAGCCCTGAGCCACTCTGCTAGTGACTGGTCCCTTGGTGGAGGTGGTCTCACCAATTCTGACTTGTTTGATACTGCTGGGCAATCCAATGAATTACGTAGGAATTTATGCCTACTGAGGTGAGTTTGTCAACAGTACTTGAGTGGGGTATTGTATTGAATGCCTTAGTCAAGCCTAAGTAGGTGGTATGCACCTTTTTTCCTCATTCGTTACCTTGGTGACCCTCTAAAAAAACTCTACCTGGATAAGTAGGCTTGACCTTCATTTAACAAAACCATACTGGGATCGGTCCAATGTCTGTAGGTTGCCAATGTCTTCATTGATCATTTCTATGATCATTCATTCCATGACTTTTCTTATTAGACTAGTCAGACTAATTGGTTTGTAGTTTCCTGGGTCGATCGATGGTCTACTGTTGTGAAGAGGGGATAAATGTAGTCCTCTATTCACATAGTGCACTGGTTTCCCAATCCCTCAGAAAATGCTGAGCTGTTACAGGAGGAATTTCCACAACATGTATCCATTCCTGCAGTTCTGGCAACTTTGGAGGATTTGTGTTACTTCCTGCAATTTTCCTGACAGCCAGCTGCCTCTGAAAAAGCAGGATATATAAAGTTCTTCAATTTTAAGTTTTTGTGCAGTCTTCCTAAAACCTGATCCATCAGCTATTGCTTTATTTAATCACTCTGGTGCTAAACACTTAATTCCAATCCTGCTCTTTCTGATAAGATGGG
Organism: Protopterus annectens; assembly: GCF_019279795.1. NCBI lineage: Eukaryota > Metazoa > Chordata > Ceratodontiformes > Protopteridae > Protopterus > Protopterus annectens. The sequence continues at coordinate 165,295,682 of NC_056747.1, read as the reverse complement.
AAGATTATTGATGAGTACAGGAAAAAATGTATTCTTCTACAACTTTGATTTTCAGAATTTTGAATAGTTACACTCCTGTATAAAGGAATGTTTTATCTGCAATTTTGTCTTATTAGGAAAATTGTGCTTTAAATAATTTAAGTTCCTGTATTGTTCAAGTCACTACTCATTATATGCAGTGTGCATATGACTTTGTTGATACTTCTTCCAGGTCTGTGGCTACTGGTATTGTTTTGAGGAGGTTTGAATGGCTATGTTCTCAGAACCTACCAGAAGATAAAAATGAGATTTTAAATTCTTCTTTGGCTAGAGTTTTAGTTTTTGGCCCCTCTGCCAGAGAGGTGATCAGAAAGTGATTAAAGGAGTAAGCTGATATAGGGACTCTTTAAGAATTTTCACCCCCTATTTTCCAGGCAAGAAGGAAAACCACAGTCTCAGCAAAATACAGGTAAATAGATGCTCATGAAAAAATGTCAAGGGTATTCCAAGAAGAATTCTGGAAATTCTCACAACCATGGATCATCCAATAAGTCAGAATGATTGTTTCAGATTTTGTCCCTTCCCCCACCCTGGCAGCCCCTTTTTTCCTCCAGAAAGTCTTGACTCCCCTCTTTGCTGTTTGACAGCAGACTGTTTCAGATAAATGGTTTCTGAAGATCATTCATTAAGACTACATATGGTAGTGGGAGAGAAGATTCTTCCTTTCCATGAAATTATTCATAATCCTTCAGATCAAACTCTCTTGTTTCAACCCGTTCTTCATCACATGCTGTCCCAGGGAGTGATACATCCAGTTAACCCATGGGGGGATATCGGAGAAGAAAACCTTGCATATGTCATACGGGTGACCTTCAGCATACCTTAAAGTAACAGTAGGCTTTAGTCTACTTGCCGGATGTCAGGCTTCCTTGGTAGGGAATCCCACAAGTAATGAAAACTACAGCAGTGATGGCAAGGACATCTGCTGTTATGGTAAGATTTTACACAGCTGTACTATTTTAGATCTTCTGATCAACTGCACATTTTGTGAAGGTAGGAAGGGACAACTTATGTCAAATCTCACTTTTAAAATGGTTGTCTAGGACTATTACCTTTTATTATACTCACCACAACAGAACTATTCCAGGCAGGGACAAGGCCCACACTACCTGGGCCTTGGCTTCATCTATGCCTTTTTGGAAAGGGTTGGATTTAGACGTATTCTAGAAGCTGCTACTTGGTCCTCTGTGCATACTTTTAAAAAACACTGTAAGCTTGATTCTTTCTCTAGGTTGAAGTCAGGTTTTGCTAGGACCATTCTCTTGGGGCTTCTGCTCTTCTTGCACCTCCCAGATGTACTTCGCTTGGGTAATCTACCCTTATAGCTAAAGTTACTGCAGAAGTGATCAATATGAATAATATAGTGCAATTGTGTAAGTAAACTTAACATAATAGTAGATGTTCAAATGAGCGCTGCTGTTGCTGTAGCCTCCCCTCTTTCCCCCTTGTTTGGTTTGTTGTTTATGCCAGGGTGTGGTGGTTTGTTTATTGAGTTATTTGTTCTTAGCATTGTACTTGTAGGGCTGAACTTCCCTTTCTGTGTCAGCAGGAAAATTATGGAGGGCTTGGCACCCAAATTTCTCTTTGTTGGCTCAGCTCAAGCTGTCAGTTTGTGCAGATCAGTGTGTGTATGTCCCTTAAGAACTATTCCAGTCATTGAGCACGTTGTTATAAGTGCTGCGTACGTGCAAGCAATAGTGCCATTTTATAGTGAGCAGCAGAGGTGTAAGCGTGCATGTGTGTAGTAGTCAGTCAGTTTAAGTCTAATGTTCCTGCTGTCCATCCTGATGTGTTTGTATGCAATAAAGTACTTAAAAGCCTCAATGACTTATTCAGATGTACAAGATGAGCGATGTGGTGTCAGAGTGGGATCCAGAGTAAAACTTCTTCAAGGCCATAAGGCAGGCAGTTACAGTTGGAGTACACAGGAATTGTCCCCTGCTCAAACAACCCGCAAACAGGTCAGAAAAACAAATCCAGTCAATAAAACCCGTTTGAATGATTTTTTACTCAAATGTAAAACAAAGCATTAAAACCTTTAAAACAACTTTCTAATTAAATGAAATGTTTGACATTAAGATATATTGATAAAAATACTCAAAATGCTTACAAAAATGCTTAAAATAGCCTCCAAATCGCATAAAAGGTATAAAAAAAGGGAAAAACAACCACAGTTTTTCGCTACATATTACATTTTCGTATTAACTAAAGTTATTCGAAATGTCCAGTGTGCAAAGTGTTCGCAAGTGTGTGTGTGTGCAGTATCGCAGTACAGTTATTTCGCAGGAAGCAGTAATTTCAAAGAGTTTATGGTGCAGTTGAATATTTTTTAGGATCTGGTATGTGTGTGCGCATTTTAATGTAATTACAAAAGCATTTTATTGGCGTGTCAGAAGGATTTTGCATATTTGCTCCACTTGTATTTGATGACATTGTTGCTGAAAACTGGAGTTTATTGGTTGGGATATTTTGCAGGCACCCTTATGATTATGGTTATCAGCTGGGTACGACAGCCCTGTGTTTTTAAAGGTTAACCAAATTTTCCAGTTATGCTGTGCTGCTGATGCCATAAGAAGGCTGAAACTTGCATGTCCACAGGTATTGGGGTTTGGCTTTATTAGCCTGAATTTGTCCATTAATAGACTTAGAAAAAGTCACAGACATTCGGAATTGCCATATAGCTGAAACACCTGATGTCCTTAAAGGGTTTTTTGCATATATCTCATGTTGCCTGTAATACAAGGGTTTTTTGCATATATCTCGTGTTGCCTGTAATACAAGAGGTTTAAGGAATCGCACGGTGGAAAATCTAGCCTTGCTAGATTTTTCTTTTGGTTTTTACTAATTGTTTTTTCTGTGTGACCTTTTTACTCATTGCTTTAACAAATGTAAAAAGTGGAATCATTTCAAAAGGTTCTGTAATCAAAAGAGGCTCATTTTTTATTAATAACGAGCATTCAAAGAGGCAAGTCGTTCACTTACAAAACTATGACCCTACTTTTTATGTTGATGGTGTTTCTGTCTTGGTGAAAGTCAGTGCAATAGATATGTGGGGAAAGAATGAAGTATTTTGTAATGTTTTGATTAATGGTAGACCTGTAGAGCTCAAAATTGATACTGGTTCAAAGTGCAGTGTTATGTCCGCAAACATGTTTGCCAAAGTAAGTGCTGGTGAGAAACTTGATCTGGCAAAGTGTGCAAACCTCGTTTATGGTGGTGAAGAAATTCAGACCGAAGGCTCAGTAGGGCTTTTATGTAACTCTGCTGGGAACAGCTTTAACTTGCCATATTAGTTAGTCAAAAGTAATTGTTAGGCTTCAGAGACCGTTTGAAAATGGGACTGCTTTCATTTAATACAGAAGTCCACCATGTAAGCACGTATAACGACGAAAATTTTGAACAAACTATTTTTTCTGACTATGCTGGTCTTTTTAAAGACAAGTTAGGCCAACTTCCAGTTGTGCACTGCATAAAGTTAGACCATGAAGTAAGCCCAGTTATCAGACCAGCAAGGAAAGTTCCAGTAGCCTTCCAAGGCAGAGACAAAGCTGAGCTAGACGGAATGGTATGCCTAGGTTCATAGGTGCGTACTAGGCTAATGGCCTTTTGGCATTTACAAGCCTAGCCATAGGATGAGCCTGGCATAGTGCCACCCGACCTTAGTTCCCAGTGCCTCTGTCGAGTAGAGCCACTGGAGTTATCCCCAGAGTGAATTTTCTGTTTCCCATCCACCCATCAAGATTTCTCTTGGAGGGTCAGCGAGGTGCTGTGCTTGACATTTATGGGCAGTCTGTTCCATAGCATGGGCAGTCTCTGGGTTATGAACCTGTCCCTCCAGCGTGTTCTGTTAACTTATGGTAATGAGGTTGAGGTCTCTGAAGCATGTGGTGTGGAGGGATTGGGATTTCTTTAGATGTAGCATTTCTAACAGAACTGGGTCAGACATGGCTTTGTAAGTTAAGCAGAGATCGCCTCTAAGTAGGCGATATGAGACAGAGAATAGTTGGAGTTTTTTGAGTCTGTCCATATAGGACAAGTGTTTAAGGCCTAGGATCCTCTTTGTGAGGTACTTTTGCGGCCTCTCCAGTTGTTGCAGGTGTCTAGTGAGGTACATGCTAAATGGGGCATTGAACTCTATGATTGACCTAATGAGGGAAGAGAAGAGGGAGATGATGACCTCTTTCTTCCTGGATGCAAAACCTTTAGTAATGAGATGTGCCACATAGGACTTTCTTACCACAGTGGCAGTGTGGTGACCAAAAGAGAGGTTGCTGTCAACCTGTGTTCCCAGATCTCTTATAACACCTAATGTGTTTAGTGGACTACCATCAATGTGGTAATTCATGGGAACTGGGTTTTTCCCAAAAGGGATGACACATTTTTTGGCATTGGGCTTAAGGCCATGGTTCTGACAACTGTCGTTGGTCTCAATGAGGCCATTCTGTAGGATGTCAGCATCACTTGGGGAGTTAATAATAGCTCCCAACTTGCAATAGTCTGCGAACTTTGTCAACCAAAGTCTCTTCGTGTTGGCATGGACTTCAGAGATGTAGATACCAAACAGGAGAGGACCCAGGATCGAACACTGTGAGACACCACTCGTGACTAGTTGGCACTCTGACTTGGAGTCAGCTACTTTCACACTGTGAATTCTACCTGTGAGCCAGTTTGCAACCCACCTAATGATATAGGAGTTGATACCCAGCTTAGTGAGGTTTTCTATGATTCCTGAGTAGGGAATGGTATCAAAAGCCTTGGCCAGATCAAGGTAGGCCATATGAACCACCTTACCTTCATCCATAGCTCTGGTGACTGACTCAAAGAAGTCAACCAAGTTGAACAGGCATGATCTACCCTTCACAAAACCAAACTGTGGGGGATCCAGAGTTTGGAGATTCCCTGTATCTTTGTTTATTAGGTCCATGATGATGCGTTCCATAGCTTTGCTATCAGGCCCGTCTGGCCAATGGGCTGATAGTTCCCAGGGTCTGTAGTCGCTTCTCCTTTGTAGAGAGGGGTGACTGTTGCAGTGCCCCATTCGGTAGGGACAAAGCCTGAGGTGAGGCTGTGATTGAACAGGGCACACAGGTGAGGTGCCAGTTCACTCTGTAGTTCATGTAGAACACAGCCAGGGATATTGTCAGGTCCCATAGAAGCTGTATTCTTGGCCTTGGACAGTGCTGTTGGAACCTGTGCAGCAGTAATACTGGGTGCCTGGCAATCTACTGGTATTGTGATTGGTCCTGGGGGGGAGTAAAGTTGGCACTGAATCTTTCGGCCAATATACTGACTATCTGTTGGCTCGGTGTAGGAGGTACCATTGTGCAGTAGCTCAGAGCAAATCTGGGTGTTGCCCTGGAGATTCTTTACATAACTATAGAAAGCCTTGTGGTTGTCTTTACTATCTGCCACAATTCTGTTTTCATAGCTAGCTTTAGAGGATTTGATGAGGGATCTCAACTTTTTGTTGAGGCTGATGAGGGAGTTTTTCCAGCCTTGGGACTTCACCTTATTCCACATCAGTTTCCTCCTCCTGTTGTAGAGTTTGTTTATGGCAGTGGACCACCAGATTGCCTTCCTTTATTATGGAGGAGAGCGTCTTGGTTCTTTTGGGTAGGGTGGGATCCATGCATTTGTGTACATGTTCATACAGTACATTGGTGTATAATTCGGCAGTCATACAACTATTCTCCATTTGCATGGCTGCCTTGAAGTTAACCACCTCTGGTTTTAGGAGCCCAAAGTTAGCTTTGGAGATGTTTTTCATGGTGGTTATTACAGGGGAGGGGGGATTTGGATTTCCAAGGTGATTAGTTTGTGGTCTGATCTAACCATTGAGGAGCTGACTATTGATGTAGAGCATCGGTCGTCCATGTTAGTAATGACCAGGTCAAGGATGTTGCTACCTCTAGTGGGGGTAAGAACGAGCTGGTCCAGGGCATTGAAATTAATTAACTCCAGGAAACGTTGGGCAAGTGTATTGGTACACGAGTAGTTTTCCCAATTAATGGAGTGGGTAGTTGAAGTCGCCTGGTAAGAGAGTGTTAGGTTGGACCCTAATATTCTCCAGGGTGCTTAGGAACATGGAGTGTGTGTCTTGGGACATGGTTGGGGACCTGTAGCAGGCTACGACCTGAATTACTGTCTTATCCAGTGTTAGCTGCACCTGAAGTATCTCTGAAGCGTTATGTTAGGATACTAGTCTGGAGGTGTGCGCATCCTTTATGAATATGGAACCACCACCATCTTTGGAGCTTCGGTCCAAGTTCTGGGGCCGAAAGGTGTGGAATGAGAGTTATAGCCTGGTAGTGCAGGAGTGCTTTCTGCTGCCTTGAACCAAGTCTCTGTTAAAGCACAAATGTCGATGTTCCCCATTTTAAGGAGTGCTTTGAGCAAGGGCATTTTGAGATTTAGACTTCTAACATTGAGCAGCATGACCCTCAGATTGCATTTGTTTGTAGCTGTTACGGTGGTAATTTGGTCTTTGGAACACTGCCTAAAAAAGGCACTATAGGGGTGGCAAGAGCCTTGGCCAGTGACAGATGCAGACCATCTCTGGCAAAGCATCGAGGTCTGTCAAGTCATGTCATCCCAGGCAGACAGATGCTGGATCCCCTTTGAATGACATCAGAAACTTAGCCATTTGTTGAAATCAATCATTTTCTGCTTGTACTGTGGTATTATTCGGGTGATAGTGGGATGCTGCTCAGGGCTACGGTCATACCTGCCTGGGCTACATAATCCAAGAGCTCCTCCATGTCTCTCTTCATATAGCCCAGGGAGGTGCATCTCAGATCATTCACACCCACATGTACAATGGCAGAGGCATATTTGTACCTGTTGAGGGAATTGAGTGTGTGCATTATGTAATGGATCCTGGCACCTGACAGGCAGCTGACTGTTGCTTTTTGCCTTATTCAACCTAGTGAGTGGGACATCAGTGCGCCTCACTGTTGAGTCACGTATGACTAGTTTGTTGAGCATGCTGTTTTGCCTTAGGGGCTTTGGTAGAGTGGCAGACTGTTTAGGAGAGTTATGTGTCTCATGATTAGTGTTGTGTTGTGGTGGTCGAGTGTGTTTCTGCCTTTATGGTCTGTGCTGCTTGGGTAGATTCTTATTGAGAGCATCTGCAAAGTTGGGTGTGTGGTTTTTGGTTTTATGTGAAGGCAGTGCTGGTGTATGTTGTGCAGTTGCTATGTGTTCATGTGGTGTGGTGCAAGTGTTGACCTCCTCCTCTTGACCAGCTGTTCCGGTCTTGGCTGAAGAGTATGTGTAGCTTCCAGTTTGGATATACAAGTGCATCTCTCGCAACTCGTTGAGTGTTGCGAGGTAAGAGGAGAGGGTTGTCTGTGTTGTAGGTGTAATTTGTCCAGTAGAAGAACCAACTAAATGGGTATCCTCCATGGTGGTAGCTCATAAGAAAAGCTCAGATGATACTAGAATATGTATTGATCCAAGAGACGTGAACAAAGCACTAAAATTACCTCATCATGCTATGTGTACAGTCGAAGTTGCTGCTGCTCTTATGCCAAATCCTACTGTTTCTTCTGTCTTCCACGCAAAAAGTTAATTTTGGCAAATTTTACTTGACCGAAAATATTCATTGCTAGCCACTTTCAGTACACAATTACAGATTTTTTAGAAAGCCTTTCGGGATAAATTCTACCAGTGAATTCTTTTAGATTACAACAGAGCAAATTTTTTTCTGGCTATCCATGTGCTATTACAGTCTATATTCTTGTAGGAGGCAGTAGTGAAGTCGAACATGATATAAACCTCAGGAAACTTCTGGAACATGCTCATGAAGTGAATCTTAAGTTAAATCCTCAGAAATGCAAGTTCAAGCTACAAGAAGTTACTTATGTGGGTCATTTGTTTACCAGTGCAGGCTTATGGACCAGATACTTCCAAGCAATTTGCAATTCTTGTAATGCCAGCTCTAGACAATGTTACTTCCGTATAAAGTTTTCTTGTCGTGGTTCACTATTTGAGCAAGTGCATTCCAGTTTTGAGTGAGCTTTCAGCACCCCTAAGAGAGATGACACACAAAGATGTAACTTGGTCCAGGTCAGAACAACACCAAAGAGCATTTGATGTCCTGAAAGAGAGAATTGCCATTCCACCCACTTTAAGATATTATGATGTTCACAAACCTGTGATTCTTTCTTGTGATGCTTCGAAGTTTGGTTTTGGTGCAGTCATTCCTCAAGAGGGTAGACCCAGTAGCATATGCATCCAGAACCCTAACCCAAACTGAGATGCAGTATGCTCAGATAGGAAAAGAGCTCCTGGCAATTTTGTTTACATGTTCAAAGTTCCATGATTATATTTATGCCTGACCAGTTCAACATGAGACTGATCACCAACCTTTGGTCACTATTTTGAAAAAGCCTATGCATACAGTTCTTGCGAGATTGCAACTCATGATGTTGAAATTGCACAAGGCAGCAGGTTTTCCAACAAATCAAAGGATTTGAGTGAATAACAGTCAATATTCAAAAGAAAACTACCCAAATCCACTGTTCATATACAGTTTAATATGATGCTCAGGACATAAACAGCATAAGTCAGCAGACAACAAAGCTTTTGAGTAAAACACACACTGAGTGGATATTAATATGAATTTTATATTTTGTGCATCCATTTAGTCAAAAGCTGTTTGAATTTAGAGCTGCTGGCACATGCAACACATAGAATGTAATATATTTTGCTAACTGCGTATGCTGCCAATGTTTTTATATTGGTAAAACAACTAAAAAGTTAAAAGAAAGAAAAAGTTGAAAGAAAGAAATGTACATTGCTCAGACATTTGTAGAAATGTACTTAATAATGCAGTGGCTAAGCATGTTGCAACATCAGGTGCATAACATAAATTCCAGTTTAGAATTTTGCAAGTGCTGATTAAGAATAAAAATGGGCGTGATTTAGTAAATAAAATGGAATTGACCGAGTATAAATGGATTAATTTTTTTAGAGCTGGTCATTTATCAGACCTGAATGCTAGTAATAGTATAAAACCTATTTTAAAAGGTAAACATGATTTAATATCCCCTTTATGAGGCTTAGTTTTAAGTAAACTTTTATAAGATGTGGGGCACTTTAAAACTTTAATTTCTGCTGCTATTAAGTTTGAATTTTGATTGGTTGTGCTGTTGTATATATGTTTGTGCTATGGTTGGACAATTTTATAAAACACTGAAGAAGAGTTTTACTCGAAACCTTTGTCTGCTGACTTATGCTGTTTATGTCCTGAGCATCATATTAAACTGTATCAAATGGTGGATTTGGGTCGTTTTCTTTTGAATGTTGGAATTGCAAAAATAAAATTTTACCTTGGCTTACACAAAAGGCAATCTTCTTTATCTTGCTGAAAAGTTATTCAGATCACCAGAAAAAACACTGTAAACAGCATGAAAATGAAAAACCTAATTTTGAAGTCATGGACATGAGAAATTTTTCTTCCACATGTCTTGATGAGCTTAGAATATGCACAGCTTCAGATCCGATTCTCCAGAAGCTCAACCACTTTCAGTCGAGGATGACCATCATAGCAATCTTGTTTACCACTAGAGATGCAGCAGTGTTTCCTAACAGACGAGATTTTGATGGAAGATGGGTATCATCATGAAAGGTCTAAAAGTGATTGTACCAAAATCCTTGCAACAAGATTATATTAAAATCTTGCATCGTGGCCACCCAGGAACTGATTCTACCAAAAGAAGGGTGGGAGGATTAGTATTTTGGCGTTCTATGCCAAAAGATATTGAAGAAGAACTTTCAGCTTGTTCTGTTTGTAGTAGTACTAAAGCACATTAGGAAAAAGAACCACTTCACCTAAGCCATATTCCTGAACTACCTTGGTCGACAGTAGCTACAGATATTTTCGAATGGAATGGTCAACATTACTTGGTGATGGACTCTTATTCAAATTGGTTCGAGATTGACCTACTTCCAAATCTCACGTCCAATACTGTCGTTACTAAGTTGAAGATACATTTTTCTGACAAGTCAGCAGTTTGAGATTTGCTGAAACATGGGACTTTGCTCATGTTACGAGTAGTCTTGAATGCCCACAGTCAAATGGCTTGGCAGAATGTGCAGTTCAAAGTGCAATACATCAGGTGGAAAAGTCTAAATGTGACGATACTGATGTTTTTCTAAATCTCCTAAATATTAGAAACATACCTCATGACAATCTTCTTGGCTCACCTGCCTAGAGGTTAATGTTGAGACAAACCAGAACCACACTGCCAGTTAGTAAGAATTGGTTCCAAGTGCTAAAAACAACAAAACAGTAAAAGCTCAACTCCTAAAGAAGCATTTGTCCCATAGTCCTCCTGTGATAAAACCAGCAAACGTCTAAATCCATTAAAAGGAGGAGAGATTATGAAGATGCCGACAGCAAAAGGATTTGACCGAATAGGACTTGTAAAATATTTGTGTGAAGAACTGAGATCATGCAGTGTTGAGTCACAAGGCAAGGAATTTGGGCGGAATCAGAAACATTCACTACCAGTGTACGAGCCAGTGTTGCAACATTTTGCTTGTAGCAAAGACTCTAATTGTTAGTGAGTTGTCCGATGTTCCTGTTCCAGGGAGCATTTCATTCCCTGTTCCTGTTCCTGAAAGTATCCCCAAAAGTCCTCAAGAGCAGCATTCCCCAGTGACTGTCCTTGTTGCTAAACCCAGTTCTAGTTATTACATAGAGGTCAGGTTGCATCTCAAGACCTAATCCTAAATACACAGCAACTGGGACATGATAGTCATTTGTATGTATTGTATAATTTGCATGCTTATGATTATCCTTGTTTATTTTCATGACCAACTAGTCAGAGGGAGGATGTGTAGAGATCAGAGTTCTTTTAAGAGCCATTTTAGACAGTGAGCATGTGCATATAAATGCTGAGCATTTTGAGTGATTAGCAGAGTGAGAGCATGCATGTGTGTCGTAGTCCGTTTGTTTTAAGTTTAATTTTCCTGCTGTCTATCCTGATGTGTTTGTGTGTAATTAAGTACTTAAACACTCGAGCCTCGTTGTCTTATTGAGATATAGAAGACAAGCAACAGTTTGGGCATGTGGGGAGTGCCCTGAAGCTTTGGAAGCTGGCCAGCTGTTCTATTCGTAGGCCTTATCCCCTGTACCCTCTAAGCTCACTGTTTATTATAGCAGTAATCCATCCCTGTCCACACTCTTTCTTTCTCCCTCCCACAACAGAGAGAGTCTGGTCTGTATTGCATCTTTTAAGCTCCAGAATACTCAGTTTTACAGTGATTCATTCAGTCTTTCTTTCTTTCTGATTAGATTACCAGTGTACTCACATTCAGGTTCAAGAAAGACCTGGAACCTATCCCAGCAGTCATTGTGTGCAAAGCTGGCACTCGTGCTGAAAGGGGAACTAACTCATCATTCCATACATGCATGCTTGCATCCACACACGCTCGTGCACACAGTCATTTTGCACACATCTTGATAGTTTAATGAATGTCCAGTTCACCTGCAGCATGTCTTTAGAGTGTGTGGAAATGAGCGCATGCAGAAAAACCTACACAGATAGACATAGGGAGGTTGTACAGACTGCAATTAAGGCAGTTCAGCAGCAGACTGAATTAGAGAACCATGTGCTGTGAGACAGTAGTGCTAACTACTGCACCATTATGTAATCCCATTGAGCTTAATCGTGGCCCTTACATGCTCATTGCTACCCAGACTATGCCTGTAACCTCAATACATATTAGTACTTGTAGCATAAGTAATAATCTTGCTATACTGGAAGCCTGGTTGCTATAGTGTAGTATCCTAACATCATCCCTGTCATGGAAGTGTGGCTTAAACAGGATGACCCTATTCCCTTATCTGTTACTGACACCTACAACTTATAATAATCAACCTGGGACAAAAACAGGAGTAGTCCACTAATTTAGCTTTAGAAAAATACTCAGCAGGCTCACACTAATTACATTAATAAAAGTCAGCATTCTGCCCACTCATCCCAACTGTAATATGGGGAACCACTCTTTACTACTTGATGTCATCTGCACAGGTACTCTCTTAATTGCTCAACCGTATTCTTATCCAACACAGTAACCACTTCTCCATCCTTTTCACTGTGATCTTTTAGAAGACCTAGACTACCACCCATTCGGTCAGTTCTCCTCAAGGCATTATAGCATTGAAGACTGCAATAAGTTTTAAGTGCATTAACAAAAATGAAGCCATCTTTACTGCTATTAGACTGAAGTTTCTAACTGGATTTGATCTTGCTTACCACATCAGTGAAGCATTTATTTTAACAATGTAAAAATAGAATGTGGTGTAGGTAAATGGTTCTACTAACTAACAAAAATAAACTTGTAACAAAATATAGTAGAACCAAACCACAGCCATTATGCAGTATAAAATAACTTTTAATAGTGGTGAGCTCTTTCGCGACAGATTTTGCCGCTTCATCAGACAACAAAGAAACACATCACTTGATATTTAAAACAGTTGCATGCAATTAAAACTCAGAAACAATTAAAAATCTGTTAAAATCTGTTGCAAAGCAATCAATATTAAAAGGCATAGACATTAATATTCTCATCTAACCAAGTTCCTTGCTTGTAAAATAGGCTTTATAGAAGCCTCATCATTGAGCCCTTTTCCCCCTGGTTGCTCTCATTCTAATTATCCACTCAAGCTCAATGGTTTCTGTTCTATTGGCAATATCCCTATTTATTTTATCCAATTCTACTATGTGCTTTAAGTTGCATTTACCATTAATCTGTTAGTTTATTGTGCAGTCCTTTGTTCATGTTGGACACTTTCTGACTTTATTGCCAGTATAAGAGTAGTACGTTGCAGGTGATCTGAGAAGTCTACTAGCTTCAAGCGTAAGTGTCACAATCAGAACTGTAAATTGTGCATCTTTTAAATTTGCTGCATAGCAGGACTTTTACTGCTCTATTTGGGTAGGGTGTTCTGTGTTGCATTTCCTTGCTACTCTCTGCTGCTGGATTGACCCGTTCTAACTAGATTTAACCCTCCTGCACTACATGCAATAGCATTTAATGCACTGTATAGACACACATGGTTTATTTTGTAGTGTTTGTAACTGTTAACCAACATTCCCTACAGTATTGTGTAATCTGCATAGTTGCTAAATATTGCAGCTTTTTGTAGCACATCTTGGATCTAAGCCATGCTGTGTTCCATACTGGTGCTGATTGTTTATGGAAAAACATTTGTCTGTAGGGCAGTTGTGCAGATTGCTGCTGTTATAACTTCTTCCTGCTCTAGATCAGTTTATAGATGTTGCCAAGAACTAGTGATACCTTCAGTTATATTTGTACTGGGGTAATTAATGACATTAACTTGATTTGGATGCATCCAGGCATATGGTAACAGAGTCTGATTAATCTGAGAAGCAATCTTTGTGGACAGTCTAGACTAGTTACTCTTTGAGGTATCTGTTTTGAGGTATTCTATATGCAGTGATTTTGTGGCTCAACTTGTTTGTGACACGTGTGTTTGACATCGGAGCCAACTTTTCTTTCTTTTTTTTCTTTTTTTGACAGTTAAGCCTTAGAGTATGCTGTGTTATATCCAAGTGAACTTCCATTCCTACCATAGGTTGCTTCTGAGCCTGATATTCTAGAGTGTTCTGTGTTCAATTTTTGCTACCTGTTGAGCCCTTATTCTGTGGCTTCATAGAATTTGTGTATTGGTATATTACTACTGTACCAAACTGTAGATGTATACTACTCTCAGATCTTACTCTGTTTAGTTTGTACTACTACTACTCAGCCTTCATACCACGATTGTTGTATTGAATCTGTGTGTTGTACCAAACTATTACTGCATACAACTCTTGAGTTTGACTGCATTACATAATTTCTTCCCTGTAGCTTAAAGTCGTCATCGCTTTGGTCTTGGTGCATCTTTGGTTCACCTAGAACCTCTCCTCAACAACGTGGTTTATCTACCTTATGTGTTTTCTCATCCCTTTAGCTGAATTGGATTATTATGTCATTCCTGCTGTGGATAATATGACCCACCTGACAAACACTGAAGGAAGTCTGTTTTGTCCCTTCTTTTGCCATCCTCATTGCACTTGGTATTATGAGACAGTGTAGGAAATACTTTACACATCCTGACAACCAACTACTACCAGCTCACCATGATATGACTTGAGCAACATGTAATCTACAAAACCTAGAAGCCACTCCCTCACTTAAGCACATGATGCATAAGCAATATATAAACTCACCCATACCAGGAGCTCATGCTAGAGCAGCATAAGTTTAAGGTTGTTTAAAATGTCACATGGTAGGCCTCATTGAATCGGGACCAGAGTCTCTCAACAGAATCCACTAGTACAACTCCACCATGATGCACTCAACTCAGTGAGTCACAAGTCTGGAGATCTTCCACTGGGTCTGTGTGTGTCCAAGTAAAAATGTCCTAGCAATTGTGACACCCTCATCAGACACCCTGACTTTGCACTCTCCAGGCCATGCAGACAGGGTAACAATTGGCTATCTTTCTGTAATCATCTTTGATGTTTCAAGAGCCCAAGACCTCCCTCAAGTAGGTCATATTTGAATATATCCTGGTTTTGACTCAAGAAGGTGTTAGACCCAATGTGCTCAGCCCAGAAGGATATGCAGAGAAACATGTTTTAGCTTTGCTATGCATGTTCATAGGTTCATAGGTTCATACTAGGCTATCTGCCCAAGGGCATTTATAAGCCTAGCCCATAGTTATGTGGCTTTCGCCACCCCTTTAGTTTGAATAAAAACTATGCCTATCATTTTGCTGTGCCTCTGTCATATTCAGGCAGGACTCAGGTAATGGGTTTTAACAGTTGGCTGAGTTAATAGTGTTATGGGGGATCCAGTATGTGTCCGCTTGAATGAGATGATCGTCAGCCACTTATTTTTCCATGGGTGTTTTCTCTTTTATTACATGGATTTTGCATGTTCATCAAAGCAATGCACCCCCCCCCCCCCAATAGTGCTTTTTTTATTTTAAGGCAAAGTCTATCTTCAGCATTGCAACATAAAAAAAGGCTACTTGTAAATTCCATTCCATACCATGTCAAGGTTGCCCTGACAAATAACCAGAAGTCTTAACTCATTCCCTCCAGTAGAGCTCTTTTGAGTGGGTACCTTTAACGCCTAATGGGTGTGGCTTCAGCATTTAAAAATTGAAGTTATTATCTTACATTTTTAACAAATACCCATTGACAGAGGTCATATATCAATACAATTGAGTTTGCAATCATATATGCTTCAAGACAAAATTTTCCGGTACCTTGTATGTAACATGGTTTTGGAATTATTAATGCAAATATAAACAGGCAATATTTGACACCTAGAGGAGCAGTAGGGTGTAACTGCAGAAACGCCTGGAGATGTCACTCTGCTGTAATAAACTGCTTGATGTTGTGGTTCTCAAACTTTAACGCATACATATCTGTATTGTAGACTTAGTATCTATGCAGAGTCCTCCTGTTTTCTGGATCTCAGCACATGTCATGAATTCAGATCTGCTGGATTTCTAGTAGTGTCCATTCACCAGTAATCTTCTGTCTCAGTGGATCATAACCCACCATAGCAAACAACTCTGTATTCGAGGACCATAAAAAAATATTAAAACTATGTGACGAACTCACAAAATTTAACTGCAGGATTTTCAGCTAGACTCAGCTGTCCCTTATACCCATAAATTTTACTGTCATCTGATAAATATCATAGACCTAGCAGTCCCAGTCAGAATGAACTGTATTAAGCCACCTAGATAGAATGTCAGCATTCGTAAGCTCGCTGATAAAAGAAAACAAAGCTAATTAAGGCAGATGCTATCTAAATCTATCCACATTAAGGACTGTAGCAAAAAGATCAGCAAACGTATGCAACTTTAGATAAGGAAGATTAAAGCAGAACTTGCATTAAAATAAGATCTTTAGCCAAGGATAATCAGAAAGCCTTCTTTAACTACATCAGGCAATTAAGGTACATGCAGCAATGTTGTGAATTCATTCATAATGGTTTTATGCACACTGACCCTAAAGGTAGCACCAGCAAACTTGCAGATAAATTTAATGTCCACATTACACCTGAAGTAGCCATTTAAATTCCACATATTCAAATCCCTTCTTCCCCAGAGTTGCTTATGGAACATAGCTTAACTGCATTATCTAAAGCTAAAAATACTGTGTATCTGGTTTCTTAATCAACAACACCAAAAATATACAGTCTCTGTTCAACTAGCATTAGCCAGAGGGTATACTCCCAAGGTATGGAATACTGCTGTCACTTCATAAATGGAGCTATAGACCATTCAGTGTAACATGCTTGATTTGAAAAGCCATGGAACGCAGTATATCTGATTTTTTAAGCTCTGATGTAAAACATTTTATTTCTCTGGACCTGTGGTAGTACGGTTTTGTCAAATGTAAATGAGGTTAAACTTAATGTGATAAACTTTTCTGAGAAATTCACTGAAGCTGTAGATTGTAGCCATGTAGTTCATTGAATGCACCTAGATCTGGCTAAGGCCTTTCCCATGGTTAAGGACCTAAATGTAGATAGACCCATTTGCTTTGTTTTTTGATGGACAGTAAAGGCTAACAGAACCCAAATAGTTAAAGCAGCAAGAGCCTCCACAGAAAGTAAAAAGGTGACTAGTGCCAGTCCTCAGTGCTCCTTACTAGGACCCCTTCTATTCAGCATCTATTTCACAGATCACCAAACACTATGCAGGACTTAAGGTTAACTACATTTGCTGATGACTACACTCTGAGTGTACTCCTTAGCTCTGCATCTGATACAGATTTATGTAAAAATATCTAAGCCATACAAATCAAAGGTGCTTTAGAAACAGGCCTAATGTAAAAACATTTACTATTATCACCTTTGGCAAACCAACCTTGACTACAGGCTACAATATAGACAGCACCCCTCTACAAAGTGATGTATATAACCTCGTACATAACCGAAAAATGTACTACCAATTAACTGTATTGTGGCATAAAACTGCAAGAATGCTAAATTGTAAATTAAAAAAAAAATAATAAGCTGTAGTGTACTGCATATGTTTGGGTTAAATCCGAAAGTTTGCAGACCAATGGATTCACCACTGTAGACTACTGTGTTATCAAGTAATACCCTACTGATTGCTGAAAAAGCTAAATTTGTCTTCAACACTACCTTACACGGACCTGTTCTGATTTTTTCACACTTCCTGCTAGAAGACTATTCTCAGTCTGGTACCATCACCAAGAATTAAGTTTCTGTGTGTGGCATTAGACTGAGCTGTGGTGTGTTTCTGCCTGAAGACTTTCTCATTTTGTCTGAAGTCTTTTCTGTTGTCTTTTTTAAACCAAACCAGTCCATCTGTCAGCTCCCTTTCAAAAAAAACCTAGAGAATAAACAGTAGAGTACCTCAGACCTCAAGATTATCTGTAGGCTATTTAGCTTATTACTAAACAATGAATGTTTGTCCACTTTACAAAGCAGAAGTGCATGCTTGTGTCCAAACAAACCTGGATATTGCTCACTGTGTTGCCTTTTGCTGTAAGAAGTGCAACAGGACATTAGAAGTTAATTTCTAGCACTTTGCTAGGGCTTCTGCCACTTTAGAAGTGCTTTCATATGATTGTGAGGCTGTAGCTTGTATAAACTAAGTACGCATTTAACAAAAGCTGCAATTTAGATGCCCATCTAAAGGCAGCGATTTGGGATGTTACTGGTGATGGAATTGCTCTGTTTTTGATCAACTGTCCACAGTTTGTCTTACAGCTACTTGAGCTTCAGCCAAATGTTATATTCCAAAAATCTTATTTTGTGGAAGAGTCTCACAGTTCTGTGTGTGTTCCTGCAGTGGTAGCTGTCTGAAGGAGAGACTCGTCAGTGTGAAAACTTTACAGACACTCCCTTTTAGTTTGCAACAAGTCCATGATATGCATTAATAACCTAGTGTTTTATTACTTGTGTAGTCGTGGTTTGCAAGTCCCTGTTCTTAATGTTTGCATTGCTGTTTAGTTGTGGCATGTTTCACTTGACAGTTGATCAGCAGAACCGAATGTGGCACCTTGCAGCTGTGTAGACAGAACAGGCTTATGCTTACATCTGTGAAAATGTAGCATACAATAGCATTGGAATATTTTACTGGTATAAGAGCTGCTGGATGCAGACCAGCTACATTGGTGAACACAAATCCACATTTAATACAAGGATTGCCATTATTACACTCTGAACATGAGTAAATGCCCTTTTTAAAATATGGTTCATACATAAGAACTTCATAGTAACAAGCTTCAAAAGCAGTAAGATACCCACGGTAAATTATTTTAGCTAAGCAGGATTTCACATCTTACTTCCTTGCTGGTTAGAGATGCATTCATCTGCTCTAGAATTTGTAAAAATATTTTTTTTCCCTCTTGGAGTGAAAACTGGAAATGGTAATTTATCTCTGTTGGCTGCCCTCCTATATACATGCTTGTGATTCTTAACTAGGCAGAAGCTTGTGGCAGTTTTAAGTTTTGGTTGTAAAGTGTTATTGTGATCAGTGTGGTTCATCTTTTGCTTATTTTCTAATGGTTGGATGTCTGGCAGTTTCCACAGAAGATTGAGGCTTGTTGTTGTGTCTTTCGGCTTATCCCGGTTAGGGGTCGCCACAGCGGAACTCCGGTCCGCTAATGTTTGGTAGTGGATTTTTACGTGCCGGTTTACCAGCCCTGACGCACAACCTTAAATGAAGGCACGCCCATTCACGCATACGAGACGCTGTAGCTGAGAATCGAACGCGATGTCTTGCTGTGAGGCGACCACAGAAAATTGAGGCTGTAAGCTGTTAATTAGATACTTCCTGTAAAAGGTACTGTTTCTGTTTCCTTCCACCTTCATTTGCTTGTTGTGCAACTGTGAACAAGTCACTTAATTAGATAGTGCTCCCAGGTTGCCCCTGAAAAAGGGGTAGTTGAGGCCAGTGGAATTTTCCACTTAAATGTATAAAGTAAAGAAAAAGTGCTGCTTGTTGGGGGTGGATATGATCAAAAATCCAAACATTAAGCTGAGGGTGGTGACTAGATTTCAGGTTGCTTGATATTACTGTTGAACAATAGTCTGTCCCAGCTTAAATGCAAAACACATATGTACTACTGAATTAAGAGACAGCGTGGGGGAGAAGTATTTCTTGAGCAGTTGTGAAACTTGCTCCAGTGGCACAATTTTCTCCTCAACTTAAAAGGGGACAAGCAGTATAAAAAGTTAGAAGCAGCAGCAGCACGTTCTCAAATTCCTCATGTTCATTATTAATCAGTACCTCTATTATCACAAACTGGATATGTTCTGAGACTTGGTGATAATCATGTTTGTTGTGAATTCTTCTGCAGTTTGTTTTGTCTACTCATTTTTATGAGTACCTTCACAAAACTTTTTTTATTTATTTATTTTTTACGCTCTGGATCAGTTAGTTACATGTGAACATACACACACACACACCACATATGTACATATTTTTTAGGTTTAATATTGGCTTGTATACTTGTATAGTGATGTGGAGACATGCGTGAATGGGCGTACCTTCCTTGAAGGTTGTACGTCACAGCTGGCAACTCGGTACGTAAAAATCTGCTGCCAATCATTAGCGGACCGGAGTTCCGCTATGGCGACCCCTTACTGGGAAAAGCCGAAAGATACAACACTGGCTTGTATAGTGGTCTAAAGATGACATTTTCATGTGTTTTATACTGTATAGTAATATATTTTCATAATCTCTACAGCAACAAAGGAATTTCCTCATCTCTGACAGATATTACAAATTTGGCTTCTCCTAAGAATGAGACTCCTGCAAAAAAGAAGGTAAAAAATTCTTGTTTTAAACTATTCACAATAATTTGTTTTACCTAGTTCTTTTTTTTTTTTAAATGATCCCACAGTCTATTCTACTGTCATGAGTTTTTGCCTTTGAACTCTAATGTAATTTTGATTTAATATTGCCCGTTCAAAGTAAATTATATCTACAGCTTGTCTGGGCACTAAAAATGCACTATTTTTGCAATATTAAAGGTAATGGGATCTTGATGTTAAAATTATTTGAAATATGTATTTAATTAGGAGCATTTTGAAATGCTGTTGCATTGTAGAAGATTTCTGTTTTATTAACTGAACACTTTTCCCGATTTTTTTTTTTTTTTTTTTGTAGCATGTATTATTGAATTGTCAGTCTGTTGTTTTTTTTTTTTTGAACTTGCTAGTCTTCCAGATTACAAATGCAGTTTCATGAATCCATGGTTCACATTATAAATGTTTATGGTCACATTAGCCCAGAGACGTCCCCTCATTCACCTTCTACTTGCCACTAGATTTGAGTATGTGTGTGTATGTATAGATGTATAAATATATATATATATATATATATATATATATATGTCAATGTTGAGTGATCGAAATTGCAAAACTTTGAACTCATATGGTCGGGACCATATAATCAAAGTTTAGTAATCTCGACCATAAGAAGAAAAAAAAAAATTAAAACACATGTAAGCCCCCCTGCACCCCCACACCCCCGCTACTAAAGAATACCAACTCTGAGATCACACTACAGCCAGGAAAAAGTTTTATTCCCGTTCCGCGTTGTATGGAGATCTCTGTTTAAATGTTCGAAGTTTTGGAACTTCAGTCATATGGTTTCGGCCATATGAAATTCGAAGTTCTGAACTTAGATCATTTAACTAGGACCCATATATCAGTTTACTGAAAAAAGGCTAGTGACCCAAATATATAACTTAGACCAGAAAAGGACAACTTTGCAAACATTGACATGCTGTTGTGGCACATGTAAAACAAAAAAAAAAGTAAAACATTTTTTCCAGAGGGATCAAACCTCACTGCGCCCCCCCCCCCCCCAGCTAATTATGCAAAGTAACACCAAGGTCACACATTCCATCGGGAAAGGGAACATTCCCATACATGGGAACTGCCTATCTCACACACCTGTGTCCTACCATCTTTGTAGCCGACTACATTTTGTCTACTAAACAGATGTTAGTCAAAGGGGGATTCATCCATATTCAGTTCCTAATGTGTATAAAATGTTTTCTCAGTTTTCCCCTTTTTTATTTCTTGTTGACCATCAGCCCATTCTTTCTAGGGTTGTCACCTATTCTTTCCCTTTTCACTGTCCACTTGTAGCCTGTGTCACACTGAGGCAGTCCTCAGTCTCAGCTGGAGAATTTGCCAAGCAATGCTTCACTCGTTAGCAAATGGTTTCGGGGGAAGCACTGATCGGAGAGACCATCTTAATATCTATGTCACCCATAGAGGCTGATGAATTTTCACTGACTTGAGTTCCCACAAAGCCACACAATGGTGTGTGTGTGCTCCAGTGTTTTCCTTAGTGTGGCCGCTATGGTTTTACAGTTTGGTGGATATAGATATTTCGGCTCATTTACTGTTTGATAGGTCTCTTGCCTCCACTAGTAGCTAGTCAGGCAGCATATTGGTCTGTCATTGTTCTCCCCTGCTGGGCTACCTGGCGTCAGGCACTGCCTTCTACCCTCAGCTCATTGGCATTTTCAAGTCCTGTTGTAGACCTGGGTTGTTTGGGTCACTGAGTAAATATTTTAGGTAGTTAGGTAGGAATACAATGCTGAAACAGGTAATCTGAAGTAGGCAGACTTCATTCGGCTGCAACCTGTGGGTATCGGATCCGATCTCGGATCCGAGCCGGCAATTCAAAAGCTTAGGCTCCGAGCTCCTAGCTCCTCCCTCTTACCCATAACCCCTTGCCAAGCCCTGACTGACTCAGATTTCGTTTGCCGCTTTTCAAGAAGCAACGGAATTCTAGAGCTCCTGGCGTGGTTTTGAGATAAGTGTAGTTTTCTGACAGGAAAATTTTTCAAATTCTCTATTTTTGTTATAAATATAGTTAGAGTTGTGTGTGGTTAAGGCTTTCCTCCCTCTTTAGTTAATTTTTCTCGGGTTTTCGTAGTTTGTTTGTGTGTGTGTGTGTTTAGGCCTTAGGTGTAATGTCTGAAGCCCCTAAGGCTGTTTTTTCGAAATGTACCGAGTGTGGCCATAAGCTGTCTCCAGCAGATGGCCACACTCGGTGCGTTAAATGCTTGGGGGTTGAACACCTGTCTTCTGGTTGTACCATTTGTGCAGGGTTCAACCACGGGCTTTAAGGAACGGAGGTCGAAGTTGGTGCTGGCGGGTCTTTTACCCCCAGATACTGCTTCGCCTCTGCCTCCAGTCAGCAACTTGTTGCTGTGAGTTCTCCCCTCCGGCTGGGACTCAACCTCCCTTAAAGTTGCCGGAGGAAGGATTCTTCTAGGGAGAGACAGAAGGAGAGGCACAGGAGAAGCACCACAAGAGGAGAGCCGAAGCTTCCAGCTCGGCTCCTCCATCTAAGCGGGCTTCCCTGTGCCTTCTAGCTTTCCTCCTCCTCGGCTCCACTCCCTCGGTTCTCTCCTGGACCCGAGGAGGAGGAGGCTAGCCCTTCCAGGAGGTCACCGAGACGGCTCTCTAGGTCCGCCGGTGGCCTCCTCTAGATCCACTTTTCTATGAGCGAAGCTGATATGGACCGGATGATGAGGAAATTCATCCAGGCCCAAATGCAAATGGGAGTGCTCCTAGCCCCCCCCCAACCGGGAGGGGCTTCGACCCCTTTTTTCGCCCCCTTAGCTCCTTCTCCGACCCATACCACGGGTTCGGAGCTTTCGGCGCCGTGCAGATTTGGATCCGGGGGTGGGTCGGATCCGATTGGTCGGCGCACCTCGGATCCGTCCCATCCCTTGAGTGCTTGGTGCCGGACCCGACCTCTCGGAGCCGAGGGCCGAGCCTCGGATCCGAGTGAGCTGGTGTGTCTTCGGCTCCGTCCAGGTCGGAGCACACTGGTCTCTCGGATCCAACGGTTTCGGCTCCGACTCCGATCCGTACGTCGGATCCGAGTGGGGGTCGGCTCTCGGGGCTTAGAGAAGCTGGCTCCCCCTCTGCTTTCAACGTTATGGAAAGGGCACTGTCGAGGACATCCGGACCCCCGGTCCCTGCCACGGCTCCATCCCGCACTCCATTGCAGTTGGGCCAGGCCCCCACCAGCCGGTCCCAGGGACAGCCCGCCTCGATGTCCCAAGTGGTTCCCTTGGAACATCCATCTGCTGAAGAGTACTCCTCGGACAGCCCCCCTGATGAAGTACCTCGGAAGCGCAAGTGCAAGAGGAGGCACATGGACTCCCCTGAGTCCGTCACTGAAGACACGGACTTGGATGAAGGGGAAGGCTCCCCTAGGTCACCCCTGAGGACGTCTCATTTGGAGACATCATGGAGATGTTAAGGATCAGGGGGGGGTGGTCTGCCCCCAAGGCTTCTTCGGACGAGTCTGTGTTCTTGGAGGCATTCGAGGCGGGCCCTTCTACCTCTTGGGTGTCCCCTCCTGCTGACCCCTGGTAGATCTTATATCTATCAGGGCGTGGAAGGATCCGGACACCATTGAGCCTATCCCTAAGCGCCCGGACCGCATTCTTTCTCCTCCATCTGACCGCACCCACTGGAGTAAGGGTCCCCCAGTAGATGCCATGATGATGGCTGCAGCCACGAAGAGGGAATTGGCCCAGGAGAGTCCCTCCGTCCATCCTCCGGGCAAGGAGTCCCGTTCGATGGATCGCATTGGGAAGCGAGTGTTTAGTTCAGCGACCTTCTCCTTGAGAGCGCTGAACTACATGGCACATGTCATTAGGATGCAGCGAGATCTGATTAAAGAATACGCTGCATCTCCCCCGGAGTCCATCTCGAGTGAGGATAAACAGGTTTACTCCACCCGAATGGCCACTCTCAGATCTGTATCCAATACATCTATGCGGCTGCTGTCTCATGCTACTGAGGGAGCCGCTAGAGCCAGCGGAGCAGGCCTCGTCATGAGGCGACAGGCCTGGCTCCGCCATTGTGATTTTGCTGAGCCCTTCAAGGCGACCTTCGCGAATGCCCCTTCGATGGTTCTGCCTTGTTTGGCAAGACTGTTCGCGAGACATTAGTCCAGAGCGAAAAGGATGGGAAGACGCTGTCTGCCGTCGGAGTCCGCTTCTCAGCTCCCCAGAGGTCCTTCTCTAAGAACCAAAAGGGACAGAAGAAGATGTGGTTCCGAAGTCGCAGCAGTCCCAACCTGCTCGGATAACCAGTCCTTCCGTGGCAGAGGAGGACGGGAGGTCGTCGTGCCAGAGGCAGGGGGCTCCTGGCAATTTTGGGTCCAGAGAACCCTTCTCTGAGAGACCCACGCAGCAGCCCTGAAGGGTTGCCCGGCTGTCCGTCTCTGGAGGCAGTCGGGGGGGCGGTTTTCGATGCACCTGACTTCTTGGGAGTCCATAACAACAGACATTTGGGTGCTTCGACTTATATCCAGAGGATATTCAATACCCCTAATCAAGATTCCCAAATCTCGCAGCCTCCCAGATGTTCCACCCGACCAAAGGGAGGCGGCAGCTCTCGAAATCGAGCAGCTGCTAGGAAAAAGAGCCATCCAGCGCGTCCCCCCAGATCAAGCCGGATTAGGGTTTTACTCCAGGTTCTTTTTGGTGCCAAAGAAGACGGGGGACTTAAGACCAATTTTAGACCTTTCCCTGTTGAACCTGTCAGTAACCAAGCAAAAGTTCCGATTGGTCACTCTGCAATCTATACTCCCCCTTTTGAGGGAGAACGACTGGATGTGTTCCATAGACCTCAAGGATGCGTACTACCACATTCGGATGGACAGACGATCCAGGAGGTTTCTTCGCTTCCGGCTGGGAGCCAGTCATTATCAGTTCAGGGTCCTCCCCTTTGGTCTCACCTCAGCCCCCAGGGTGTTTACCAAGGTGTTAGCGGTGGTAGCGGCCCACCTGAGGCTCCAGGGATTACAGGTCTTTCCGTACCTGGACGACTGGCTCCTGACGGCATCATCGAGGCATCTTCTGTGCTCAGCCAGGGATTATTTCCTTCAACTAGCACCAAGGCTGGGCATCACGATCAACTGGGAGAAATCTTTTCTGAATCCAACTCAAATTATAGATTTCATAGGAGGAAGACTAGACACCAGATCAATGCGAGCCTTCCTCACCCCAGACCGTATCGTCAGCCTGAGGTGTCATGTGACAGCAATCCTTCAGCCTTCACCAACTGCAGCTTGGTCCTGAGGGCCCTAGGTTCTATGGCGGCAGCTATCCCGCTTCTAATTCATGCCCGTTACGCATGCGGGTTCTTCAATGGACCCTTCAAGTTCAGTGGTCTCCTCTTTGTTCGTCTCTAAACGCTCCGATTGCGATCAGCAGAGCGTGCAGGGACTCCCTTCTGTGGTGGCTTCTTTCTCCGGAGCCCCTAGCAGGAAGACCCTTTTGCTGCATTTCCCGAGCCACAGTGACCACGGACGCTTCTTGCCTCGGGTGGGGGGGGCATTCTGCGGGAAAGATTGTCCAAGGCACGTGGAATCCCACAGAGACGTCATTGCATATAAATGTCCTGGAAATGAGGGCGGTGCTCCTAGCGTTGCAAGCACTTCACCACGTTCTTCCTACAGGGACTATTGCGATTCAGACAGACAATATGTCCGTAGTCTGGTATATCAACAAGCAGGAGGAACCAGGTCTTACCCCTTTGTCGAGAGGCCATGAGAGTCTGGGAATGGGCAATTTCCACCAAACGCTTTCTGATAGCAACGCACATTCCGGGAAAGTCCAACATCCTTGCGGACAAGCTCAGTCGCACCATCCTTTCTCCACACGAGTGGTCCCTCAATCTTCAAGTAGCGAAGAAGATTTTTGCCGTTTGGGGGCAACCCTGTTGCGATCTTTTTGCTTCTCCCTCAAACGCCAAATGCGACAATTTTTTCGCTCTGCTTCCCCCACCAGGAGTTCCCGAGGATGCTCTGGTGCATGCTTGGCCTCCCGGTCTCCTTTATGCCTACCCTCCACTTCCTCTGATGCAGAGGTTTCTGCAGAAAGCCAACAGTTTGGGGAGCAGAATGATTCTCATTGCCCCATTCTGGCCTCGACAACCTTGGTTCCCCTTCGTATGGTCTCACAAAATCAATCCACCATGGATTCTGGATCCAATTTCGGATCTCATCTCTCACCCTCTGGGAATGCCAGTTCCCAATCTGCGGACCCTGAAGTTGACAGCTTGGCTGCTCCAATTCCAACCTTAATTAGGACTCCCGGTATCTCTTCACCGGTCAAAGCCATTTTGGTGGCTGCTCATAAACCTTCCACCAGACAGGTTTATCGGAGTAAATGGAAGAGGTTCTCTATATGGGCAGGACAGAGAACTGTGGATCCTTTTTCAGCACCTATCTCTGCGGTGCTAGATTTTCTAACAGACCTCTTTCATCAAGGGGCCAGTTCTTCCACGATTAAGGTACAATTGGCGGCTATCTCGCATTATCATATTGGACAGGACACAGCTCGCCTTATGACAGCGAAATTGTGGAAAAGCTTTCTCAAAGGAGTTTTTTTGTTAAGGCCTCCAATCAAGGAGGTTGTACCGCCTTGGGACTTGTCTTTAGTCCTGCAGGCCCTTACTGCTCCTCCCTTCGAGCCTGCAGCTTCTGCTGATTTAAAATTCCTTTCCTGGAAGACTGTCTTTCTGGTAGCTATCACTTCAGCCAGAAGGGTGTCTGAGCTTCAGGCTCTATGTATCAAACCGCCTTATCTTTCTTTCTTCCCTGATAGGGTGTGCCTCAGGACCAATCCATCTTTTCTTCCGAAGGTCTCTTCTGAATCCAATATTAACCAGTCAATCAATTTGCCTGTCTTTTTCCCAAGTATTCAAACAAAGGAGAATACAAATTGCATTCATTGGATGTTCATAGACAATTACGTTTTATATTAACAGGACAGCTGGCCACAGGAAATCAGATCAGCTGTTCGTCTCCTTTGCTAAATTTGCTCTGGGTAAAGCAGTGTCTAAAGTCACTCTATCTAAATGGATTGCTAATTGCATTTTGCAGGCATATGACACTTCAGGCAGACCTGCTCCTCAGAGGGTTACGGCTCATTCTACTAGGGCAGTTTCTCGTCAGCCGCCTTTAAGTCCCGTGTTTCGTTGGATGATATCTGCTGCAGCTACTTGGGCCTCGCCTCATACTTTTATTTCTCATTACAAGGTGGATGTTGTTTCTAGAGGAAGAGCATCCTTTGGCTCAGCGGTGCTCCGGAACATCCTTCCATGACGGCCGCCCAAGATTCAGGTAGCTAGGGACTCTGTCCCACAGGTTGCAGACGAATGAAGTCTGCCTACTTCAGATTTAGAAGTTATGTACTCACCATAACGTTCCATCTGAGTAGGTGACTTCATTCGCCTGCAACCATCCCTCCATCCCCCTGACCTTTATAGAGCGAGTATTTATGCTGTTTTAGTATACTGTGGTCAGTATTTGAGGCAAACTCAATCTGAGGTCAGTCAGGGCTTGGCAAGGGGTTATGGGTAAGAGGGAGGAGCTAGGAGCTCGGAGCCTAAGCTTTTGAATTGCCGGCTCGGATCCGAGATCGGATCCGATACCCACAGGTTGCAGCCGAATGAAGTCACCTACTCAGATGGAACGTTATGGTGAGTACATAACTTCTAATTATCAGGAATGACTGGGTAAAATTTATTACCATCAATGCAGATTTTTTTAAAGCAGTTTTTGTTCACTTCGCTCATTTTTTTTCCAGTATCTCCATCTTGCATATCTGTGCCTGTTTAGATGGTAAAAGGATGTGGATAGTCCTGATTCATCCTGAGCGGTAGTGACTGCTCTGTAATTACCTACCTTTCCTTCTCTTTGTGCTTTGCATTCTGGACATTGAAGGATCATTGGCATTTACTTACACTGTTTACTGTCTTCAGACTCACCCTTTTTACTTGAGTGGTGTGCTAAGCTGGCAATACTGGTGTTATGGCAAAAGGGTAACTGGTCATCCCAAGACCCTTCTCTGGAGAAATCAGTATTTCTTGAAGCCATTGGAATTTGCCCTGGATTCCTCTACCTCCTGGATTACTCCGCCCACTTATGAACTCATCAATTTGGTTTCTAGGCAGCTGTGGAGGGAAGTCTATACTATTGAGCCAGTCCCCAAGAGACCACACCAGATTCTGGTCCCATGAGTAGGCAGGCAATTTTGGGGTAAAGGGGCACCAGTAGATGCTATGGTTGTGGCAGCAGTTACAAAAAAGGAAGTTGCAGAGCAGTGGAACAGAGTTCTATTGTCCATCCTCCTAATAAAGAATCTTGGGAGATGGACAGATTTGGGAAGTGTGGTCATGCTTCAGTGATGTCTGCACTCAGTCCGCTGACTATTTGGCAAATTTTACGAGGCTTCAGAGAGATTTGATTAAAGAGCTATTGAAATCTCTTTCAGGAACCGAAACTGCTGAGGCTTAACCTTCAGTAGTGTCTGTTGGCTGCCCTACAAGCTATATTTGATGTGTCCTTGAGGCTTATCTTACATGCTGCAGAAGGTACGTCAAGGGCTGCATGTTCAGGTATTTCCATTAGGAGGCATGCTTGAATGCGCCTGTGTGATCTTGTGGAGCCCTTCAAATCATCATTTGTCAATGTTCCCTTCAGCACCTCTTTGTTTGGTCACACATTAATGGACACACACTCCAGTTGTGAGGAAGACAAAGACCCTCTCTGCAGTGGGCAACCATTTTTGACCCCTCAAAGGACCTTTTCCAAGAATCAACTTGAAGGTCAAAAAATGTGGTTCAGAAAATATCAGGGTCCTTTCCAGGACACACATGGAGGTAGTTTCTCTGGGTTCCTATTACATAATTGAAGTTTTACAACTTCAGACACCATACAGTTGAACCCATATGTTCGAAGTTGTAAAACTTCGAATACTAAAAAAAAAAAAAATAGCTGTTTTAAGCAGTGGGGCAAGTATCCCTGCACCGCCCACACCCCCCGCTCTCTAAATATACCAGCTCTGAGATCACATTACAGTGTAGTAAAGAGAAGTCTTCCCTTCCCTTTCCGCACTGTACTGCATTACAGTGCGGTCTTGGAGTTGGTTTATTTAAAGAGCGGGGTGTGTGGGGGTGCAGGGGGGCTTGCCCTTGTGCTTAAAAGTCAGGTTTTTTTTCTTTTTTTAATTTTTTTTAACGTTTTCAAAGTTTTACAACTTCAAACATATTTGACAATATAGTGTTCGAAGTTGTAAAACTTCGACAACATAATAGGAACCCATTCCCCCTAGAGGCAGAGGGGGATCAATAATGGAAGACATCGCACCCTTGGCAGAGGAGGCCTGCAAAACCGGGGGGCTAGAGATTCCTTTTCCAGCAGACCCTCTCAGTGTCTCTTGAATGGAGGCCAGATTGCCTACCTCTAGAGGCAGTCTGGGGACGCTTATCTCTGCACCTGAGATTCTGGCTAGGTATAACAAAAGACAGTTTGGTACAGAGAATTATTTCCAAAGGTTATATAATTCCCTTTTCCCTACCTCCTCCCTTATCAATAAAATTTCCCAGTGTTTCACCCAGTTAAAAGAAAACAGCAGCACTAGAAATACAAAATCTGCTAGAAAAGAGAGTCATCCAAGAGGTCTCACCAGACCAAATAGAATCCGGAACTTATTCAAGATTCTTTTTAGTGCCAGGAAAACAGGGGACTGGAGACCAATTTTGGATCTCAGTATATTGAAGAAGTCAGTTTGACACACCGTTCTAGATGGTCATGGTTAGGTCTTTTCTGCCCTTTCTGGTCAAGGGCGACTGGCTAGACCTCCAGGATATGTACTGTCACATAAAGATGAACAGACAATCCAGGAGGTACTTAAGCTTCTATCTGGGAGTCAGTCAGTGTTAATTCAGAGCACTGCCCTTTGGCCTCACCACAGCCTGCAGGGTGTTCACCCAAGTGCATGACAGCGGTAGCAGCTCACTTGAGACTGCAAGGATTCCAGGTATTTCCCTATTTAGATGACTGTTTCATTACCACCCAGACCTGACATCGACTGGTAGAAGCTTGAGATCAGGTGTTGTATATCTGCTCACATCTTGCAATATCCGTAAGTTACAAGTCTCATTTATAACCAACCCAGACATTAGAGTTCATAGGAGCAGTGCTATGGTAGCATCTCTTCTACTATCAAGAGTGCAAACAATAAAGATGCAGGTCAGGAAAATAATTTGCAGTACCAGAATTTCAGCCCGGTTGATTCTACAAGCCCTGGGAATAATTTTAGTTCCTTCAGCAAGATTTCACATGAGGATTCTACAATGGATGCTAGCAACACAGTTGTCAGTTCTTTCTCAACCCATGTCAGCGAATGTAAGAGTCACCCAGATATGCAAATGGTACCTTTCCTGGTGGATGCAGTCACAACAGCTGTTACAATATTGTTCTTACATTCTCCCTCAACAGAAGGCCATAGTGACTACGGACGCTTCCTATATTGGGTGTGTGGGGGGGGGGGCATTTCCTGGGGAAAACAGTCCAAGGCACTTGGTCCCCCGAAGAGGCCAACTTACATGTCAGTGTTCTGGAGATGAGTGGTGCTTTTGACGTTGCAGCCATTCCAAGGCTGCTGTCTCCCTCTCAGGACAGTTACAATCCAGACAAGACAGCATGTCAGTAGTTTGGTTCATGAACCAATGGGGGGACCCAGATCTTACCCTCTGTCAAGAAGCTTTGAGTGTGGCAATGGATGATATCTTCCATCCACTTTCTAATAGCAACATACATTCCGAGGAAGTCCAAAGTGATATCGGACAAATTGAGCAGGTCTATCTTAGTACCTCACAAGTGGTCTCTGGTGACAAAAATGATTTTCAGTCAGTGGGGCCAGCCTTACTGCAGTCTTTTTGCATCTCCCCTAAACAAGTGCAGCAGCTTCTTTGCCCTGATCCCTGCACCAGGGGAATCGGAGGGATGCTGTACTCCATGACCGCGGCCCCCTGTTCCTCTGTATGCTTCTCCTCTTACTACCTTAATTCCCAAATTCCTTAAAAAAGCAGCCCAGTTGAAAAGCAGTCATCCTTATTGCACCTTACTGGCCTCTGCAGGTTTGGTTCCCCTTCCTTTGGCCTCATCTACTGTACCCAGCTTGGATTCTTGATCCAGTTCCAGATGATCTGTCTCACCCAACAGACATGGTGCATGTGGATATCTCCAATTCCTTAAATAGCCAGGCAACCAGTGCTGTCTTCCCCTGTCGGTTCCATACTTTTATCTTCCCATAAACCTTCCACTAGGAAACTCTACACAAGTAAATGGAGAAGGTTCATTTTTTGGGCAGAGCAGAGTCAGACCCCTTTTCAGCTCCAGGTAATTCTGTTCTTGAGTTTTTAGTGAGTTTATTTAGTGAGGGTGCTAGTTCATCAACTATTAAAGTTTAACTCGCAGCAATGTCTAACTTTCATGTGCGGTTTCAAAACTCTTCCCTGGCTTCTTCTAAACTGTGCAAAGCTTTTTTGAAAGGTAATCTTCACCTCCTTATAAAAATCTCCTGCCACCATGGGATTTAAATTTGGTACCACAAGACTTAATAAATTCTCCCTTTCAACCTGCAGCTAAATGTGATCTTAAATTTTTGACCTGGAAAACTATTGTTTTAGTTGCAATTGCATTTGCTGGAAGAATTCCAAACATTATTTTCTAAGCTTCCATATTTGAATTTTCGTAAGGATAGGTTTACTTTACGTACTAATGCTTCCTTCCTAAGGTGGTGTCAGAATCCAGCATTAACCAATCCATTAACTTGCCAGTATTCTTCTCGAAATTTACAGATAAAGGGGAGCATATGCTACATTTACTGGATATTCATAGAGAATTATGTTTCAACCTTCATTGAACAAGAGAGATTAGAAAGACAGATCTGCTATTTGTTTCCTTTGCACATAATACATTGGGCTAACCAGTTACAAAGGTAACTCTGTCTAGATGGTTGAGAAATTGCATCTCCTTTATCTATAGTAAATTGCATCTCCCCTTAGCAAAACCATTAAAGATTAATTTAACCAGATCTATGGCAACTTATGCTGTTTTCTAGTGTAGAGCCTGTGAGGGTGATATATGTGCGGCTACAACTTGGTCATATCCTCGTATCTTTATCACTGCAAACTAGATCTGGTCTCGAGGGGAAGGAGCAGCCTTTGGCTCAACTGTATCAGGAATATCCTTCCTTTAGAGTCCACCCAGGAATTTAGGTAGCTGGGGACTCAGTCCCATTAGTTGAGGAATGAATGAAAATTGACATAATCCAGTAAAGAATTTATGTACTTACCATAACGTTCCTTCTGTGTTGTCCATTTTCATTCTTGAGACGAAAAACAAAACTTACTTTGCTGTCTAAATGAGCCCAACACGTTACAAATACACTCCTCAGAAGAAAACAAACGGAGACTCAGCTGTCACAACTTTAATAAAATGCAGAAGTAATAAAACAGCAAAGCTTTCAAGTAAAGGCAACTCTTTGTCAGTGCTAACACAAAAGTACAGTTCTGCAGTGAATCTATTTATACTAATACTAATTGCCAGCAAGCTCTAATTAATCAGTTATCCAATTCAATAAAATAAAAAAACGAATATAAAAAATACTAGATTTTAAAAAGAATATTACAACATAACATAAATGCCTGGTAAAAATTAAATGATAAGAAATTATTCTTAGATTTCAGAGCAAGTTTAATACTAGTCTTAACATTTAATCCAGGTGGTCTATTTGCCCTAAAGTAGTTGATCTACCCGTATTCTGCCATGTCAGTCTTTATACTAGTATCTCCACCACTTAAATTAACATGCACCTTCTGTATAACTCTAAATTTAAAACTATGATCATTACCCTTGGTCATAATGTGTTTGGATAACACATTATCTACTTCTCTTCATACTGCACATAAATTTGACTGTATTCTTTCTTTCAATTTTTGGTTTGTTTTCCCAATATAGAAATGTTAACGTAGTTTATTTGGCGAAATGCAGAAAATGTGATCAGTAGAACATGTAGCAAATACTGCAAAATTAAAGATATTTTTCGTAATAGGATGTACAAAGGTGGTATCTACATTAATTCAACTGCAAACAAAACAATTGTAGCATAGAATATTTCCCTTGGTATTCATTTTAGGAACACAAACTTGGTCTAATATCAGATCCTTATAACATAACCGTGATTTCAAATTTCTCTCTCTACTAAAAGTAAAGGAGGGCTTGTAGTCAATTATTTCTTTACTATCAGGATTAGATTGCAGTATTGCCCAGTTCTTACAAATGACATATTTTATCATCGACGTATGCCTATTATTTTTCATAATATATCTGACAGAATTACCAGTACATTTATTACGCATAGGCACATTACTTCTCTCAGCAAACACAGATTTTGCAAAAGTGTCACGTTCAGCAAGTGCACTTTCTTTAGCTTGATCAATCAATAATTGGTCATAGCCACTTATTTGGAAGCCCCCTTTTCATTTTCATTCTTCCTCGGCTCCCCACCCAACACACATTTTTCGTAACTGATTTCTGGAGGAATTAAACCTTTCCGGACACCTATGTCATTTGGGTTGAACTCCAGTTTGGAATTTCTGTTATAGTCTCTCTGTCAAGCTGCAAACAAGGTCTGAGATATGCTAGGGGTTGTGCATTATGGGTAGGGAAAAAGCTCGAGAGTTTGTTGGAGGCCACAAACTAGTATAACGGCAGAGTCGGATCTGTGGATCCAATCCCATTAGTTGAGAAAGAATTAAAATGGGCCGTACAGATGGATCATTATGATAAGTATATAATCTCTTTTTAAGTGCAACTATTTAAAAAAAAAAACGCTCTTCACCTGCTTCTCCAACCCCTCCATATACTCTCCCAACTAAATATATTAATTCAACCAATCAAGAATAAATCAGAGTAGATTCTGGGACAAATCAAG
The DNA here is from genome assembly GCF_019279795.1 of Protopterus annectens. Lineage (NCBI taxonomy): Eukaryota > Metazoa > Chordata > Ceratodontiformes > Protopteridae > Protopterus > Protopterus annectens. The sequence continues at coordinate 165,261,783 of NC_056747.1, read as the reverse complement.
AATTAATCAGGGACACTTTTAAAATATTGCTTCCATTTACAGAATAAGAGAATGTAAATTAATATACTCTTTCTGAAGCCTATAACTTGTCATTGTTTGTTAAATGTAATACACCACCATGTTAAGTTGTCAATCTCGCCTTCATTCTTGCTTGATGGGGTTCGGAGCCGATCCCTCGGCTCCGACTCGGCACTTGCTAAGCTCGAGAGTCACTTTTACCAGCTCGAGGCAGCCCCATATCCCATGATGCAAGGCGGTAAGTACCCAGATCTCGTTTGCCGCTTCGCTTAGGAGGTCTTCTTTTTACCAGCTCCTGGTAAGTTGTTCACTTTTGTGATATTTAAGCCCCTTTTTTTATTGATAGTTTTAAGTTAATTTTGTACTTTTTCTGACAGAAATTCCCTGTCTCCTTTAATTTTTTGTTAGTCAATCTTTACCCTATCCCATCCCCCCCCCTGTTAGGGTGTGTGTGTTGGTTTTTTATAGAATACCTTTTGGTATTTTATTTAAGTTAATTTTGACTGGTGTGTGTGTGTGTGTTTTGTTTCAGCACCATGTCAAAGGAGAGGGTCTCAGGTTTTAAGAAGTGTGACTCGTGCTGTCAGAAGATGTCTCTGACAGACGGTCACACTTCTTGCCTGTATTGTCTGGGCCCTCTTCACCTGCAGGACTCCTGTGCTATTTGTCACTCCTTCAGCCAGAGAGTCCTGCAGGAGAGACGGAATAAGCTGATTCTTAGGGGCCTTCTTAAGCCGGAGGGCTCTCCGGCTAAGTCGGCTCCACCAAAATCAGCAAAACCTTCCAAGGCCCAGGCTTCTGCATCTAAGCCTGCGGCCTCGGCTCCGACTCGTACTGAGTCGAGATCGCTCGGCTGGAGCCGATTCTGGCTTGACAAAGCCTTCGGCACCGATGGCTATCGGTGCCGAATCTGTATTGACCACCGATGTCGGCTCCGATCGGTTCCGACACCCATGTGGCACAGGCATCGGTGTCGGCTCGCGTCGGCTCCGACACCGTTACTTTGGTGGCTGTATCGGCTCCGGCTGGAGCCGATACATCGAGGCTTCCTGTCGGCTCCGAGAGGTCGGCTCCGACAGGATCTATTGTATCGGCTCCGATGGCTCATTCCAGGAAGAGGTCGAGGTCTCCTTCCTTGGAGCCGATACTTTCGGCTCCGGCTTCACCTCTTCTATTGGAACGGAGCCATCGGAGCCGATCTTCAAGGTCATCCAGGTTGTCAGATCATGACCTAGAGAGAGTGGTCAGTAGATTACTCAAGTCACAGGTACTGGCCCAAATGTTACACAGTCCGTCTCAACAGACGACTGTGGGTCCACACCCCGTTACAGTTCCTCCTTCAACTCTACCCCAGAGCTTGGAGTTGGAGTCTTCGGGAATGGTTACTGCTACGGCTGGAGGACGGATAGGCCCTTGTGTTCCTTCAGCCTCTACTCTTATCTCCTCTTCGAGACCTTGCTTAGAGGGATTCGGTGGTCGGGCTTCCATGGTCTCCTCCGAGGGGGTGAGTGGCATCGGACCCTTGTCCAAACCCGCTCTTCCCCTTGGAGCCTCGGCCTTGGTGAGCTCGGCTCCGACATCTGCCTCGGAGACTTCCCTTTCGGTGGTCCCTGGAGTTCCTAGCTCTTCGGAGCGGGTTCTCTCGGACATGCCTGGGAGGGGAGCATTCGAGGTGATGAAGAGTGTACTGGCCACTGGTATCCGTCAGCAGTCTGTTCCCGTAGCTCCTCCCTCTATAGTACCTGTTGACATCTCTGCCACTTCTCTTGCTACAGGACCCAGAGATCCTCCGCCTCAGGTTTCCCCATTGGGAATTTCCCCCTCTTCCGAGGATTCTCCTGATGTTTCGGGAGATCCTCCTAGGAAGAGGACTTGTAAGAGGAAGCATGTAGACTCCCCCGAGTCTGTCACTTTGGATACTGACTTTGATGAGTCAGAGGGATCCCCTAGATCCCCCTCTGAGGATGTCTCCTTCTCAGACATCCTAGAACTTTGAAACAGAGGGGAAACTGGCCCACCAACAATCCCTCTGAGGATGAGTCAGTATACCTAGAGGCGTTTGGATCTCGGCCCTCCACCTCCTGGGTGTCTCCGCCTTCGACCCCCTTATGCAGGTCATTGCACGAAGGCGTGGGCAGCTCCTGACTCTGTAGAGCCACTGCCTAGGAGGCCTTCAAAATTTATCACTGCCCGGTGACAAACAATTCCTTACTAAGGGTGTCCCGCTGATGCCATGGTGGTGGCTGCGGCCACCAAAAAGGAACTTGCAGATCCTTCCGTGCCCGTCCATCCTCCTAATAAGGACTCTAGGACCATGGATAGATGCAGTGGCGGATGTTTTCCTCAGCGACCTTTGCTATGCGTTAAGCTGAATTACCTATGTCACTTCACCAGACTCCAAAGAGATATCCTGAAGGAGCTGGGAGAAGTAGTTCAGGATCCTACAGCTGCAGGGGCTCAAGAAAAATTGCTTCTCAGCTAGGAACCCTCAATTCCATCAAACTCCTCCATGCGGCTAATATCTTATGCTGCGGATGGAGCGAGTAGAGCCGCAGGCACAGGTGTGGCTCTTAGACGCCAAGCCTGGATGCGGCTATGTGATTTTGCGGATCCCTTTAAGGCGTCCTTCACAAATTCTCCCTTTGTTGGGTCAGCTTTGTTTGGCCCTCAGGTGAAGGAAACCTTGACCAGGTGCGAGCAGGACGGCAAGACTCTTTCTGCTGTTGGAGTCCGTTTTTCCACCCCTTCTAGGCCTTATCCCAAAGGACAGAAGGGTGGGAAGATGTGGTTCCGTAAATCCCAAGGAGTCACGCCAGATTCACGTGGTCAGTTTACCCCTAGAGGCAGAGGGGGTAACAATAACAGACGCCGCTCTAGAGGCAGAGGGGGTCCGAAGAACCAGGGAAACAGGGAGCCTCTCTCTGACAAGCCCTTTCAGCATCCCTGAGGTGTTGCCCGGCTGTCCCTCCTTGGAGGCAGTCGGGGGAAGATTATCACTGTACCCAGAAGCCTGGCATTCCTTCACTCAAGACAGATGGGTACAGTCGATCATATCCAAGGGTTACATAATTCCTTTCGAGGAAAGTCCCTTCCCCTCAAGTTCCCTTCCAGATGTACCACCCGGTCTAAGGGAGATTGCAGAGTCAGAAGTCGCAAAACTACTGCAAAAAAGAGCCATTCAGCCAGTTACAATAGACCATTCAGAGCCCGGAATCTACTCAAGGTTCTTTTTGGTCCCCAAAAGGCGGGAGACTGGAGACCAATATTGGATCTCAGCAGACTCAGCAAGTCTGTCAGGAAGACAAGATTCCGAATGGTCACTCTTCAGTCAATTCTGCCCTTCTTACAGAAGGACAACTGGATGTGCTCAATAGATCTTCAGGATGCGTACTATCACATCAAAATTCACAGACGCTCCAGGAGATTTTTCCGCTTTCGGCTGGGGTCCAGTCATTTCCAGTTCAGAGCCCTGCCCTTTGGTCTCACTACAGCCCCCAGAGTGTTCACCAAATGCATGGCAGTGGTCACGGCTCACCTGAGACGTCAAGGATTCCAGGTGTTTCCGTATCTCGACGACTGGCTCCTGTCAGCCACCACCAGGCATCAGCTTATACAAGCCAGGGATTACACGATAGACCTTTGTTCTCATTTGGGCATCTCAATCAACTTCGAAAAGTCATCCTTATCGCCCTGCCAGTCTATTACCTTCATAGGCGCAAACTTAAACACTGTTGGGATGTCAGCTACCCTTACAGAACAAAGAGTTTCAGACATTCAGACTCATGTCAGGATCATTCTGGCCAGCAAGAAAATACAGGCCAGAATGGTTCTAAAGGTATTAAGTCTCATGGCTGCGGCCATTACTCTTCTTCCCCTGGCTCGATTCTACATGCCTTCTTCAGTGGATGCTGTTCACACAGTGGTCATACCAGCAACTTCCAATGCGTCACCAGATTCTGGTGACACAGACATGCAAAGAGCATCTTGCTTGGTGGATCACATCGTCTCAGGTTCACCAAGGCAGGTGCTTTGTACCTCCGTCCCCGATAGCCACTGTCACCACGGATGCCTCCCTGATCGGGTGGGGGGGTCATTATCAGGGCAGGATGGTTCATGGGACGTGGCAACCGTTCGAGTACCATCTGCACATAAATGTCCTGGAGATGAGAGCAGTGCTTTTAACGTTGCAAGCCCTCAACGACTTTCTTCCCGTAGGGACAATTGCAGTCCACACAGACAACATGTCTGTAGTTTGGTATATCAACAAACAGGGCGGAACCAAGTCCTACCCCTTGTGTCGAGAAGCGCTCAGAATTTGGCAATGGGCAATCTCCTCTCATCGGTTTCTGGTAGCAACGCATATCCCTGGGAAAACCAACATTATAGCGGACAGATTGAGCAGAGCTATCCTCATGCCTCACGAGTGGTCTCTCAAGCAATCTATAGCGGAAGAGATTTTTCTGGAATGGGGTCGTCCATGTTGCGATCTTTTTGCTACTCCCCAAAACAGCAAATGTCCAGACTTCTTCAGCCTCTTCCCTCTATCAGGCCATCCCCCCAGAGGCGCTCTGACCCAGGATTGGCCCCAGGGACTTCTTTATGCCTTCCCTCCATTTCCTCTGATCCCTCAGGTGATCCAGAAAGCTACCGTTTTGAGAGCCAAATTGATTCTCATTGCCCCTTACTGGCCTCGACAAGTTTGGTTTCCGTTCCTCCATCATCACCTTTTGGTGCAGCCGTGGCATCTGGACCCAGTGCCAGATCTTCTGATTCACCAATCCGGTCAGCTGCACCGGTCAATCCCTTCGCTCAACCTCACAGCATGGTTGCTCCACTTCCTTCCTTAGCCAGGCTTCCTTTGATCTCTAACCCAGTTAGAGACATCATAGTAGCTTCACTAAAATCCTCTACCAGGAGGATTTACTCAAGCAAATGGAAACGTTTCTCTTATTGGGCTAAGGCCCAAAATATTGATCCCTTTACTGCCCCTGTTCAGGCAGTTCTGGACTTCTTAGCAGAGATTTTTCATGCAGGCTCCTCTTCTTCCACAGTCAGAGTTCAATTGGCTGCTATTTCCAGTTTTCATGTCGGGATAGCAGATCATAATATTATGTCCCATAGGCTCTGCAGGGTCTTCTTGAAAGGAATTTTCCTACTAAAACCTCCAATCAGGAATCCTCCTCCTCAGTGGGATCTAAATTTAGTGCTGACATCCTTGATTCTTCCCCCTTTCGAGCCAGCTGTTTCTTGTTCCCTGAAATATCTTTCTTGGAAAACGTTATTTCTAGTGGCTATTACATCTGCCAGGAGGGTGTCTGAACGTCATGCTCTTTCGGTTCGACCCCTATTTGGTTTTCACAAAGACAGAGTATCTTTGAGAACTAACCCAACCTTTTTACCTAAGGTCGCTTCAAAGAACAATTTGAATCAATCCATTGATCTCCCGGTTTTTTCCCCTAACTATTCAGATAGAGCTGAACAAAAGCTACATTATCTTGATGTCCATCGTCAACTTAGATATTATTTGGACAGAACAAAAAAATTTAGAAAATCTGATCAACTTTTTGTTTCCTATGCGGGTAATAAAAAAGGCCTTCCTGTTTCTAAAGTGACTTTGTCCAGATGGCTTTCTTCGGTCATCTCTGAAATTTATACGCTCAGGGGAAAACAGCTGTGCTCAAAACCTAAAGCACATTCAACTAGGAGCTTAGCTACTTCTACAGCTTTTCAAGCTAGACTTCCTTTGGACACTATTTGTGCAGCGGCCACTTGGGCCACTCCTCACACTTTTGTTTCCCATTACAAATTGGACTTGGCCTCCAGGGACAGAGCCAGTTTTGGCTCTACAGTCCTCAAGAGTTTGTTCCATTGAGCCACCCAGGATAGAGGTGCTAGGGATGCGGTCCCATCAAGCAAGAATGAAGGCGAGATTGACAACTTAACATTAAGAAGTTATGTACCTACCATAACGTTCCATGTTAGTTGTCTTCTCTCGCCTTCTTTCTTGCGACCCTCCCTCCTTCCCCCTGGCCTGGACAGACCTTGTATAAGAAACTATTATGCTAAAGACCATTCAGACCTGGTCCTTTTTCCATCTGTAAGTTTCTTCTTCCTTTGGGAAGTATTTTATGCTTGGTGCTATTGCCCTTTGTCAACAAACGAGATCTGGGTACTTACCGCCTTGCATCATGGGATATGGGGCTGCCTCGAGCTGGTAAAAGTGACTCTCGAGCGTAGCAGGTGCCGAGTTGGAGCCGAGGGATCGGCTCCGAACCCCATCAAGCAAGAAAGAAGGCGAGAGAAGACAACTAACATGGAACGTTATGGTAGGTACATAACTACTTATTTTCTCCAAAAGTCACCAGCCTGGATATTTACTATTAATTTGAGACTTTGACAAAACAGAGGATGTGAATTAATATACGTTTTCTGAAATAAATTTCTAAGTCTAGTTCTTGCTATTTGTGTATAATTCATCATATTTTCTCCAAAAGACACCACTTTCAGGAGGGATTAAAAGGTTCAGAGCTAATATTGAAGTCAAAATCAGGCACTGATAAATCTGTAAGTAAAATAAGAAAAGTTTGTTGAATAAAACATAACTAAACACTGACACTGTGTTGTCTTTATGCATAGCTCTTACATCAGTAAAGCTTAGCATTGGGAAACTTGGTGTGTTTTTGACCCTGGCTAAGATTACAAAAGTATTCACAGGAGCTTAATCTTACAGGAAAATATTAGCTACATTAGTAAGCTATAAACAATAATGAATAGTCAGAGAACTCTTTACAGAGAATATTTCTATTATATATATTGTTTACACAGGAAGATGCTGTCTACATTAGAAACCCAAACGCACCAAATTATAGTAGCAGTAGCAAACAGTCAACCGTAAAATCACAATGAAGACATGAAAGGGACAGAAATTAGTGGGTTAAATAAACAGAGAAATAACTTTTTCCAGGAAAATATTATTCTACATTAATAATGTATAAATATCAAATTATAGCAGCTGGTCTAAACTTTAGAAAGTTACTTGAACAGGATTTGTGTTAGCTGCATTTTCTGGAGGATATGAGTGTCTGAAACTCAAATGTATGTTATTTGATTACTTGAATCCTCGGGGATTTGCCAGAAAGCCACAAATTTTGAGCAACATACCAAAAATATGAGGTAAAAATCTGGAACCCTACTTCTGGCTGAGACTGTTTAGTAACTCCTATATTCTACACATTCGGCCACTTAGCACTGCCCAGTAAGTAAACAAAGCAGCTGCCTCTCCACAAGTCAAGTAGCCATAGTTCACATCCCCCAAATTCAGTCAGAAAAAATAAATCCAAGGCAGAGTTATAGCTCCCAGGCAACAACAGCAGTCAGCAGCCAAGCAACAGTACTGCCACGATCATCCCGACCCAAGTAAGGCAACACTCAGCCCTTTTGTAAGTCTTTTTTCTACTCAATTAGTGGTCTGGTGTACAGTCACTATACCTGATGAACCTCAGTGCCGGCAGCAACTTCTGTTCTGCCAGTGCCACCTCATCCACACTCTGTATCCTGTCCATCTTATCTGTAGTCTTAATAAATTAGCGTTCAAATGAATCCTCCTCAACTTGCAGGTATTACAGTGCCTTGAAAACTGGTAGCAGCATGTGATAGGCTCAGGCTGCACTTTGTGCCTCCTGATTGACTCCCTTTGCCTCTTGATTGGTTTGTATACGACAGTGCTGATTGGCTGTAATTGTGGAATATGAGCCAGTCAAAAATACCAAACCAGAACCACCACTGTTAAATGTGGAACAGTTGGCAAAATCAATGTTGAGTATCCCACACAATCCAGAGTATTTGGCTTCTCAGGATGGAATGCTTGTATACCATATTTAAATGGCATCAACTACTACCACTAAGTGGGTATAAGATATGTTCACATTCTAGAAAGTAAGATAAGGAAATGAGTTACACCTGTTTGCTTTAACTAACCATTGCTCATAATATTATTGGACAGGTACATGTCTGTGAACACATCAGTCTGTCAGGCCTTCAAAGTATATTTTTTTGATTGGAAGTCTTGATCTAACATCTTAGAGGGGAGCTTTTGGGGGGGGGGGGTCAGGTTTGTACACCCACCTGTCAGAGGTCATTTCTTAGTGTGGGAGCCAGCCCAGTAAATGTGAAAATGTGTTTAGGCATATGACCTGCAGTAATACTAGGTGATCATGAATTTAAGTAATCCACATTAGTTCAGATTGTTACACTAAAGACCTGACACCATGGACATGGTAACCAAGCACAGAAGCTAGCTGGACATAGCTTGCAAAGTTTCCTGTACAGTTTGTGTAAACTGAATGTTGTACAAAGCTAGTGAGCATTACAGATATTTACTGTATTTTATCATTTAAATACAGATTTATTAGAACTGTGCAAAGTCATTAACATTATGGATAGCACCTAGAAACAGCAGACCTTTTGTAAATGCTGGTCCAGCAGGAAGACTGTAACATAGCAAAACTTAATAGCAAGGGACCTGGCTTGAGTTGTGCTTGGCTATCCATATGTATAAGCAAAACCAAAGATAACTCCAGATGTTTAGCAGATGTAGAGATTTGGGGGGATGCAGCCTGTTTTACAAGGAGTGGATTTCATGGACATGCTGCAAAAATTTTTTGTTTTTTTCTTGACATTCGTTGTAATCCTACTTTGTTGTATGCCATTCTGTACTAAATTAATGTATTGTAACTTACAGGAGGCATCTGTAAGGGCATGATTTCTAACTGTCTGCATGTTGGCATCTGCAGAGAAAGTAGTCAGCCATGAGAGAGAATCTTGGATATGTTAAAGTACAGTGAAAATAGCATGAAGTCCTTGCTCTTCAGCTGGTCACTAAAGATAATTCTCCAGAATGTGGTCAGCTGTGCAGTGCTGCCCAAAGGTGGGCCAGAAAAAACATCATTAAGCCCAGTTTCCTCCAGTATGATCTTGACCTTGCCGACAAAGTGATCTGCCTTTTCCTGCTCTAGCCATCATGTCATCCATGGAGTCACTATCACCTTTGTAGTGATTTCTGTCTTCCTTCTAGGTGTGAAATTATGTAATTCTTCAGGCAGCCAGCTGCAGACAGAGGTAATAGTCATGATTTTTGTTGACCAGACTAGCTTTATATATTTTCCTGTACTTATAGTATCCCATTGTCAGCCAGGTATGCAGTGATGTTTGTGGACATAACTGCATATACCCATATAATGTTACATGGTGGATGTCTGCACAGAATCCTTTATTGGAGCTAACCTTTTGCTCTGCTGGAGGGTAATGCACTGACCAAAACTCTCCATGCCTTCCCCATGAAGAAGATAGCTGACCCTGGATTGCTTAGTCGTTCTGCATCAGCCAGCACATCAGTACTCAGACTGCTTGGTCAAATCCAGGCACCAAGTGGCACATGCAGGCACATTTACTAGTGATTTCAATTAAAAAGATCCTCATTTCTAGAGTTCATTGTGTGGACAGGTTTTTTTTCTGCACAATAGATTTTCCCTTTGGACATCACTACCCTTGAAAGATTTGAAATATGTAACTTTTTTTTAAAGTTAAAGTAAAATGATAAGGTTTACTGACATTTACATCTGTTGTGAGTGTTGCATGATATTTCCTAAAAGGAAATAAGTCAAACACTGATATAATTGGTACAGAACTATGGAACCAGCTGTATAAAATGTAAGCTATTTTATTTTGCATTTTGCTTTGGCAGTATACACATTATATACTTTATGTACATCTGAGAAAAGCTTACCTTCTGATATACTGAATAACATTCCACCATTCAGAAAACTTCTGGGTGACTAACTTCCCAACATAGACTGGAAGAACTACTCATGCCAGAACACAAATCCCCAGCAATTCCTTGATTTTATCATTACAAATGCCTTGGAACAGCTAGTCGATACCCACTCAAGGGGTGATAATATCTTGGACTTGGTATTAGCCAACATGAGTAACCACTGCAGTATCCCTATAGTATCATTCTCCCTGGTAAGATTCCACCACAGAGCAGTCACTTTCGAAGTCACCATCTCCCCCAGCCCCCCTCTAGCTAGGATCAGACACAAAAACTTCTTCAAAGCTGATTACAGCCTCCTGAGGAGTGGTATAAACAGCTTCACAGCCCACTCCCCCTCTGCAGGAATTGGCACCAATATCCAAAACTACACCAAAGCACTATAGAAGCATTTATAAAGATGCATGGAATCAGGAATACCCAGCAGGAGTAAGTCATCCTCCGCAAGGAAGAGTAAGCCTGTCTAGCAGATGTCTGCAATAAACAAAAGGAAAAAAATTGCTGTCCAAGACCACAAAGGAGCAGATTCCCAATTGGAAGCAATGTCTCCTTAGCTTGAACAAGCCAAATACAAGCACTAGTGAAACCCTCCAAAGCAAACTTTGAGTCCAAATTGGCCACATGTAGTAGAGACAGTCATAAGGCCTTCTTCACATATGACCACAACCTCAAAGGAAACGCCCAGATCTGTTCAGAAGTGGTGGTCAAGGACACCACCCATACAAATGCTGTAGATGTAACAAACGTGCTGGCTGACAGATTCAGCAAAAACTTTACCCCTCGGTCCCTCCCATCAGTAAATCAGGACATCCCCAGTACCTGCCCCCTTCTCCTTATATCTAGAGAGCAGGTCATCACTGCTCTATCAAAGGTAAAAAAAAAAGCCTCCATGGGACCCAATAACTTCCCAGGCTGCATCCTACGTGAATTCAGGCAGGAACTTGCAGCACCATTAGGCACCCTATTCAAACAAAGCTTGAGTACTGTCTTCGTCCCAGTTGAGTGGAGGACAGCCACTGTCATCCCTTTACACAAAGATGGAGCATCCACAGATCCGGGAAATTATAGACCTATCAGCCTAACTACCTTGATCTGCAAGGCCATGGAACAGATTATCATGGACCTCATTAACAAGGGCATTGGCAACCTCCAAACACTTGATGCTACACAGTTTGGCTTCGTCAAGGGGAGGTCATGTCTGCTAAATTTGGTCTACTTCTTTGAGATGGTCATCAAAGCCATGGACAGGGGGAAGACTGTGCACACCACCTACCTTGACCTAGCCAAAGCCTTTGACACTATTCCCCACTCTGGCATAATAGATAAACTCTCTCAACTAGGCATCGACCCATATGTTACCAGATGGGTAGCAAACTGTCTCACTGATAGAATCCACATAGTCAAAATAGGGGAAGCCACCTCAAGCAGTAGATCTGTAATGAACTGCGTACTCCAAGGTTTGGTCTTGGGGCCTCTGTTATTTGGGATGTACTTTTCTGAGGTGCAGGCCAAAACCAGTGGGCTATGGCTGACCAAGTTTGCAGATGACTTTAAGCTGGGTGCTGTCATCATTTCCCTAATGATGTGGACATCCTCCAAGAGGGTCTCACTCAGACATACGACTGGTGCCAGAAACACAGCCTCAAGCTGAATACCAAAACCTGCGTCATCATCCCCTTTGGGGAAAATGACGTCCCCACAAATTATCACATTAATAACGTCCTAAGCACTAATTCAGTTGAGTGATTTGTGCACCTTGGTTGATAGCAACCTGACTTTTGACCACCATGTTGCTTTGGTGGTACGGAAAGCCTTCTACATGGCCCACCTCGTAAGTAAAGGTATCTCATCCAGTGATAAGGAGGTCAATAACATACCTGTATTCTTCCCTTATAAGGCCCATTATTGAGTACAATGCACCTTTCGGCTTGCACCTCTCAAAGCATATGCAGCAGCTGGAGAGACCAAAGAGGTTCCTCACCAGGAGAATCCAGGGCCTCAAAAAAGCCCTGTCCTCTACTCCATTTCATACAGACTACTCAGATGTGACCTCTGTCTGGCATACAAGGCAATCATGGACCCCACCTTAATGGGACTGCTGAATATCCGCAAGTCAAGCTCCACTCGAGTAACCTGCACGCGTGGCCTCAACCTGATCTGTGACATCAACAAGACTTGTTGGCGGGATAGATTTGTGTCCCAGAGACTCCTGCATCTAAGGAATAGACTCCCTCTCCACATCAAGCAAAGTACCTCTTTACCCCTTTTTAAGTGCAACCTGGGTAACTGGATGGGAAACAGGAAATATACTCCTAGGATTCCACCCGTGGATGCTGATTTGCCCAACTAAAACTCTTAGCTAGGCTTATAAGGGCCTCGGAACCAATAGCCTAGTAACATCCTATGATCCTGTGATAGTTTGTTTACCTTAGATGGTGAGATCACCATAGGTGGCATTTTTGTTCCAACCCACAGACCCATCATCTGTATTCTGCTCTTCATTCTAGCCTAGTCAGCAGTCCTTGTACAATTTTTAAAACTTTGTCTGCTTTCTTTCTGTATATGCACTGCCAAATCTAAGACCTTGCATGTGCGTATTTTCTTGTTTAACCCCTTTTGTAGGTCCTGGATATTCACATGTATTTGTTTCTTCATGATGGCTTCGACTATAGTTTTTTGGTGGTTCTTCATTTTAAATCCACATTTGGAATGATGCTGTCACTTTTTTGTTCTTTGCATGATGATGTATTAGTAAGTAGCACTTGCCTGAAATGACCTTTCTTTGGATGAGGTTATTGTATTGTGGTTTAACCTTTTTCGGAGCTACAGTGGTAAAGGGTGCAGGGACAAAGTGGGCCTGTATACCCCCCAAAAAACACCATGCAAATGTAGTTTTCAGTGCCATAATGCCAGTTTTAATAGTATAGTTCTTTTGTTTGTAGTTTGTAATAAGTATTCTTAGTATTTTTTTATAATTAAAATATTTGAGACATGGCTCAGGTTTTGAAATAACCAAAAATAACATTGGAACAGGTACTTCAACATAGACTACTCCAAAAGCAAACAATGTAAGTACCACAAATGAAGGAAAATAGTCTGCTCAATGATAGTTGCCTTTGGTTTTGAATGCAGCGCAGGAAGTGGCTGTGAAAATCAATTACATGCTTTATTGAGACAATACACTGTATTCTCATTGGTGGATTACTTTAATAATTAATGGACTATATAATGAGATGGTTAATTTATTGTTTGCATCTGATGACGTCTTCACAACTTAGATGAAAACGCTGTGTGTGGAATTGCGTTTGTGTGATTGAATTGATTATTAAACCAGCATTGGAATTCTATCATTGAGACAACTGTTTTCCTTCATCTGTGGTACTTTGCTTTTTAAGATTTTGGAAACTTAATTGGCCTCAATGCATGTTAACATGGTGTACAAGTGAAACCATGGGAAGCAAAGAAATGGTAGAGAGGCAGATAAGGATGAACTGTGCTATATTCCTGTCTTTTTGGTTTGCTTTAATGGCTTATTGCTACTGGATGCATGGTTTGTAATAACTGGGGTAGCTCAAGTGAACTCCATTGCATAATCTGTTAACGTTTGCTAAAAAGACATCATCAAATCACTCTCTTGTAGTGTTTTTGGTAGGACATCAGCATAGCAGTTCTATCTTTTTAATTTGTGTTCTGAACTAAGAAAGCTTTATAAAATGTCTTGCTAGCATCTGCCAAGATGCATAAAAATGTCAACCTGCTGTACTAATTTTGTCATCATTGTGAGGAAAGCAGGTAAGGTGTGGTGACTCTTGTCCCTTACTGAAGTGACACTTTTTTATGGCAAGCAATATTCTTAGCTCAGATGTCACTGTTCATTGTTTTTTATGTGGTAGTGGTGTTTCTGGTCATGCTGTTACTGGTTATAAGATCAGATGTGTTCATTCAGGCACATTTTTAAAAGCAAAGTTGGGATGTATTTCTTTTTGGTTCAGAGTTGTTCCTACCTTGAAAAACTTTTTTTTTTCAGGATTCAGGCACACCAGATGGAGAAGAGCTTAAGAAGCAATTTGTTCAGAAGAAGGTGTCAAACGATTCAATGTCATCTCTGTATTTGGATGCCACAGCAGGTTTACAGCATTCTCAAGGTCACCATATGGATTCAAAGTATGACTCTTTTTTTTTTTTTTTTTAATTGTAAAGTGACCTTTAAACTGTTTAAAAAAAAAAAAAAACCTGTTGCAGAAAGGAAATGGTGGATATCAGGTATTGACTGATTTATAGATATACCAAGGCCATGGAGTCTTACGACTGTTCACGCCTTGCCAGTATTCTCCCTCAAGCTGCACCTCCTTGCTCCAGGAGGGCGATATCTATCAATCCTGGAGAAAGTTTGTGGCTACCCATCCAGTCATCTAGGTTATGTTTAAAGGAAGATAGTGAGTCACACTGCTTAACATGCAGGGGAAGTTTATTTCAAGTGTGTGGAAGGTGCTGAATTATAAACCTGTCCCTCCACCTCTATTTGTATTTTTCTGTTGATGAAGATTTAGGTCCTTGGTTCTAGTGTAGGTGGAGATATCTGACTTGTATAGAAACGGGAGGTTCAAGGTAATCGGTTCTTTAATGGCTCAGTAAGTGAAACCTAGATCTCCATGCAGAAGTTAAGGAAGTACTTCTTCTTTGCCCCATAACAAGGAACTTTCACCCACAGGAGTGAGTTAAATTGTGTTGTTTTAACCCAGCACCATATGAACCTCCTAAGTTGACTATATTGGAGTTCATTTCTTGAAATTCACTGATTCCTTTGACTATTTCCTTTGTGTGTTTAATCACAAAACTTTAGGGGGGAACTGTACCTGGTCTTTTATAATGACATGATGTCCCTCGAGGCCTAAGGATCATTTTAAAATTTTTCTTGGAACAGTTCATCATACTCCCAGTTTTCATGGTGATAACAGAAACTAGGGGAGTTGAATACATTGTGTACCCTGTATTTACGGCAGCTTCTCTGGTTATATATGGGGAAAAAAGCCGTTTTCATGAGAAGGGTACATCCATTTAGGAAGAACACTCAGTTTCTTGACCTCCTTTGTTCTAGGGAGTGAAGAGCTTGCAGTTACCAAGCAGACATTCCCCCAGTGGGTGTCCATCCAACCTTTAGTAGATGCTGCAGCCGCAGCCACTCCACCAGAAGAATGGCTGCCTGGGAGTGCTTATCTCAAGAATGTGTATATTGCTGATGTGCACTGTAGTTAGTTGGTCTTTATTGTACAGCTGCACCAAGCGTTAGTGTCTTAGAAGCAACTTGTGGAGTTTCATCCCTTCTTTGGGAAGACTGTCTTAGAAATCTTAACTGAGCTTTGACCTGAGGTGATCCCTCTTGTACATCCTTGTACTGCTTGGGATTTAGTCCAACCAAGGACCTACCTTGATTTTGGATACAGTTGATATATTGCTGCCACATCATCTAGTCTATGAGCTATCCTTTCCTGAATCAAGCTGGGGTGTCTCATAGATTAGTTGAGACAGCGGGAGGGAAAAAGGATCATAACTGTTTTATTTTAATAAAAATACAAAATCCCATTACACTTAATATATTTGTTCAAGGAACTGCACAAGGTAAGTGCAGGAACTGTTTGAATGTCTGCTTTTGAAGTATATTATTGCATAGTAATGCCCAACAGCTAAGAAAGGAAGGATTCATTTTTCTTTTCAGAGCTTGAATGTATTACTTATGTGTGGCACATGCTCTTTAATCTGTATTTCTTCAATGATTAACTAGTCTGCTTGTCTGTTTTACGATGACTTTCTTTTTAGATCTTCCCAGCCAAAAGGACCATTGCATTGGCTACTGGGAAAGAAGACAGATAAAAAGATTAAGGATGGGCCTACCACACCAGACATTGAAAATATAGCACTTACCAGTATCGTGTGTGATGGTGTCAGTGTGAAAAAAGCTGATAGTAAGTTTTTTTTTTGTTTTGTTTTTTTTAACAGATTTTAAAAATTCCATTCCATTCTTATTGTAAGCTTTTGTGTAAATGGAGTGCCTGTGATTTGAGTAAAAATTATTAGTGGCCAAAAACCCAGTCAGCTCTGAAGGATTAATGGTCGGCCTTTCACTCTAGTAAATGACTAGGTTTTAGTCCATAGCAAGATTTGCTGTTTGGATGCATCATAGGTTATTTGGCATGATGACAATCAATATGCTTTCAGAAAAAATGTTGATTACAGTATCTTGTAGTTTTAGCTATATGGGTTATATTTTCCACAGGATATAACAGCTACCCATCTTCCAAAGCTTCAGGGGCATTTTCCATTCATCCAGATGGTTATTCGGCTAGAGCTGAGCTTATAAAACAGTAGTTTGGGTACCAAGTCCTTCGGAGCTTTTCTGCTCCTTTTGAGGATCGATGGCCTATTCCTCATAAAATTTGAGGTTTTCTGGCAAATCATTGAAGAATGAACTAATTAAGTAATGTCATACATTTGAGTTTCAGACATAAGCTCCTTCAGAAAATGCATGCAAAGACAATGCTGTTATTCTAGCTACTTTCTAAGTCTATAAGAGCAATAATTAAAATCTGTCCCTATTTTTGGGCCTATGTCGCCCCCCCCCCCCCATCATTTTCTGCTTTAAGATCTGTTGTATTAAAAGGTTGAGAAGTATGATCAAAGGTCAGCTAATACTCTGCACTGTATAAGGCAGATAAGTTCCCATCTTGGGGGGAGCGTCCACTTATTTTTATGATTAAAATTTAACTTTTTACGAAGTTAGTAATTTTATGCTTGGAAAAAGCGATTTTATAGACTATCACCATGATTTTTTAGTAACTTAAAAGAAAAGCATTACTTTTTACTTTTGAGGCAAAAAATGGTAAAAACATTTAAAGATGCCTTTTATCTGGTAAAAGTTGTGTTTACTTTTGGGAGCTGGGGTAAGTTTTTAAAATGCTTTTGACTATGTTTTTGGAAGGAAAAAACGACGTGACTACTAATCTGTTCGACTATTGCTGCCAGGCCTTCTTGGGAATGAGGCATCTTTCTCACCCTTATAATAGAGCAGCCTACCATCTCCTCAGTTCTTCTGTCTATGTGCCACAAAAAGAAAATAAGTAGGTGACTGCTGTGGCCACTTCTGGTTCCTTTGACCATTCATCCTTTTCTATGTCTCCCTTTAGAGCATGTCCTGCAGCCACTTTGGACCAAGGGAGAAACCACTCTTGTTGGTTGTGAAAGAAGGAGGAGGGAATTTGTCTCTGTTTAGCCAGACTGAATTGCCTGACACTAGTGAGGTTTTGCCTGGCAAAAGTGGGTCTGCTTCTTTAAAATTTCCTGTCAAAATGAAGCAAAAACTTAAGACACGTCTTCTCCTGGCTCAGTTACTTTGGATGTAATTGATTTATTGGGTTTAGCTAAGGGTTTCATTCAGGGTCTTTACTCTTTCAAGTCAGTTGTACCTGGCAGGAGAAAAAAAGGATTCTTCATTTTATTAATAGGTTCAAGGTTTTGAACCCCAAAATGATTGTGAAGGGAAACATTTTGCTTTTTCTCCTCAGGTTTCTTCAGATTCTGAGGGAAGTGTGGCTTTTGCCAGCACCTTTGAGCAATTCTCTTTTTCTGAAAATATTTTCAGAATTAATCAGTTATTTGACTGGAAACATAATGACATTCCACTGCCTGTAAAGAAATGTTATGTTTTATTGCAGCTGTTTTTTCTTGAACCAACGTCAGTTCCTCCTGTTTTTTTCACCACTGGGAGATGTATTTGTTACAGCCTGCAACTAACCCCCAGAAAGCAGATTATGTAAAGTTTCTCAGTCTTATAACTTTTTATGTATTTATTCTGAATAAGACATGGCAGATATTTTTTGTGCTGAACCTTCTCTGACAAGGATAGGAAAGCTTTTGATAGATTTGCGGAAGAAGTGTATTTTTTGCAGTACTTATTTTTAGATTTCTGAACTGTCAGGCTTGTGTGTTAAAGGTAATATTTGCCTCTTTTGAGAACATGAATATTATGGCATCTGTTTCCACGTCTGTGGGAAGAATATCTTTATGTAACCTGATTTCTTCTGTCTCAATGCCTACCCACTGTTTATGTACTTATGACTCTTATAATGCCACTTCCAGGGCTGCTACCACTGGAACTATTAGGAGGTTTGCTTGGTTGCAAATTTGAAATTTTTTTCAGAATGTAAAGCTGAAATTTTGAATTATATTTTAGAGAGTTTTTGGACCATCTTATGCAGCAGTCCTTAAAAAGTGTGACGAGATGTCAGCTCATTCAAGGAATTTCTCAGATTTTTCAGATTTTCTTCTCCAGGAATGTCAAGGGGTTTAATGCTATATATCTACAACATTTTTCAAAAAATGAAATAAGCAAATACAGTAAGCTGCTGGTAAGCTGATGTTTAAAAAGCAGTGGTTGGAAGGTTCCAAAAAAGGAGAAACCCCCTAAGGACAGTCAAGCCTGACTAACAGTCTGCAAGACTCCCTTCCTCTTTCTCACCCAGGCAAATCTTTAATCTTTCCATTTCCATGTCTGCACCTCCATTTCTGTTTTGGGCAATCTATAGTTTCATACAGCTTCTGAAAGGTAATATACCAATGTTCCAAATGACAGTGGGAGTCTCTCCATCCTTTTCAAGGGATTCCTCCATCTACTAGATCAAATTCCCACTTTCTTTCCTGTCATTCAGCATCAGCTGTCCTTAAGGAGATGATAGAAGTGGCCACTCTTCCACACGTAAGGGAAGAGTTTTATTTAACACAATTTCTGGTGTCAGAGAGAGGTTTCATGGAAACCAGTTCTAGATCTTTCCTTTTTAAACCATTTTGTGATGTGCCCAAGTTCAAAATGTTGTTCCTTCACAACTTGTTAGGTATATTTAAGTTTGCTGGTGACCTTGCCTTTAAAAGATGCTTATCATATTCTTGCAGGTCCAAATTTCAAACATTTTTAAGGTTTTTTTGTCTGTAGATCACAGTATAATTTCTTTGCATTACCCTTTAGTCTGTCCACTAAAGACACAGACAAACCCTTTAGTCTGTCCACTGCTGCAGCAGACTGCAAGGTAGTCACATTTTCTTTATTTGCTTATTTTTGTAGAGCATACCTCTCAACCTGGAAACATCAAAAATCAGGACAAAGGCCCATGAAAAATAAGTAAAAATCTGTACGCTGATTAACATAACATTTACATACAGATTTATGTAGCCCCACCCATTCCAATAGAATTGTGGGATACCAACTTTTAAATGCAAACTGAAAAACGGGCAACCAAAATATGATCATGACATGAAACACAATAAGAACAACAATAGTGCTTTATTTATATTAATATTTATATTTGCTGTTTTGTTCTGCTGACCCTAGGGTTACCACCTGTCCCACTTTGTGAGGGACAATCCCTCTTTGGGCAGTTGTGTCCTGACAAAAAATTAAAAAAATGGGGAATGTCCTGAGATTTTAGGATTAAATTATTTCCTATATTTTATGTAATAGCTGCATAAATGTTATTCTGTAAAATACCTAAATGTTATAAGAAACAGAATAGGCAACTAAAATGCTACAAAAAAGTTAAGTTCTAACCTTTGTAGTGACCGTGGGTATGTGTCGGCCTGTAAAATCTGATGTTTGTACCAAAAATGTCCCACTTTGGCCATTTGAAAAGGTGGCAACCCTAGCTGACCCAATCATCCTTCCTTAGCTCCAGATCTTTATATAAGCTAGTTTTCTCTAGGTCTGCTATAAAATGCTTGCCAAGATTTCTTAGCCAGCGTCTAACCTCTGCACTACTACTACTAACCTGTATTTGAGAGAGAATCATGCAGAGACGCTGCATCTGCATTGGAAACCGTCTTTGTTGTTACATTTAGCATACTGTACTGTGTCCTTCTCTAAGTGTGTATAATTTATAAATCCTATTTCTAAACACAGTAAACAAGTGTGTTTTATGGTTTCAGGAGACTCCGTTCTACATGTGTGCCTGCCATTATTACAGTAAGCAAGTAAAATAAGCACCCACCCACTATGAATAAAAAAAAATTAACAAAGACTTGTTAATTTTTTAATCTCAGGCACTTAAATGATTTCTTCAAGCAAATCACACCTTAAATATCCCTTGCAGTAGGCATAAAATCAAGTAAAAACAGCTTTAGCTTGTTGTAGATGACATTACCATAGCAACCAGCAATACATGCAAAAAAACTCCAGAATAAGAGGTAGTAATGTAAAGTGCACCTTTTTAAACCAGCTTTGAAATTAACAGTCATTCAAGCTTAGTGTCGCTTTCTCAGTACAAATCTAACACAAAATTAATGGCTGAGCAAATCTGTTAAAAATACATTTACTTATGACTGTCTCCCCTGATTATGAAGCTTCAAATACACCTGTCACAGAATACAAACAAACTCTAAGCAATAAATGCATAGGTGTGTATTAATATGTCTAAAGCAAGAAGTCATACCTCTCAACCTCTTAGCACTTAAACTCTGGACAAATTCTAAAATGATGGGGGGGACAAAGGCCCAAAAATAGGTACATATGTTAAAATTTGCTGTTATAAACTTAGAAAGTTGATAGAAAAGCAGGATTTGTGTTAACATGCATTTTCTCAAAGATATGAAGTCTGAAGCTCAAATGTATTTCACAATTTGGTGACTTCGGTCCTCAGCAATTTGCCAGAAAACCACATTTTTTATGAAGAACAGACCAAAAATATGAGGCAAAAATCTGGACAGTTGAGAGAGGTATGGTAGCAGATTGTGTGTTTGCTACAGTTGTTTGCACTTTGCGCACAGCTAATGGCATGGCACCGCACTGTCCAGCCTATTACCACCACCTGAGTATTTGTCTAATCTCTGGTT